>NW_026652280.1:42329738-42398392 GCF_009828535.3 Hylobates moloch | reverse complement strand
ATACCACAACATACATAAACACACACCCAACTCACATCCCAACACACAAACCCAACCACCCAACATGCACACACACCCAACACACACACACCAACACACAAAGACACACACCCCAACACATACATAGACACACACACTAACATACACACACCAATATGCACACCAGCGCCCACCCCTCAACATGTAGATACACATATACACACACACACATGCCCATACACTCCAACACATACACAAACACATATGTGCAGATACACACCAACATACACACACAGATGCACATACACATACACACAGATACACCAACACACACCTCAACATACACACATAACACACACAGACACACACCCCAATGCACATACACACACACACACCCCTTCCTCCTCTCCCACCCACCCTGATCTAAGCACCTCCCCAAGGTGAAAGGCCTGGCCCCTCTCCTCTGACCTCTAGAAGCCTGGCCTGGGCCTCCAACCCTGGGCCCATTCTTCTCGCCTGCGCCTGGCGTCACAGCACACCATGCCCTCCCTTGGCTCCATCTGGTTCCTCATCCACGGCACCCATGGCTGCTCCTGTGGCCCAACACAATGTCACCCAGGCCCTACATGACAAGAGCCTGCAGGACCCAACTCCCACATCATAGAACCCCTACCGCCCCAGCCAGCGCTGCTCAGCCCAGTCAACTCCACCTCCCTCCCCCAGGCTTGAGATGCCCTGCCCCTGGCTGTGGCTCTGACTCAGTCCTCCAGGTGGTGGCTGTAAGAGCAACAAGAAGAATCACAATGGTTCTCATTTTGCCCCCAGTTACTATGATCCAGACACTGAGAGCAGCACTTTACAGGTATGGCAGGTATTTGATTATTTCCACTGTTCAGATGAAGAAACTGAGGCACAGAGAAGTTAAATATCTTTCCCAAGAACTCACACCCAGTCACTGGTGAAGGCAGGACTCAGCCCCAGGTGGTCTGGACCGAGCTGAGCTTTGGGGGTCTTCCTTTTCCCCCCGGGCAGAAGAGGGTACCGCCTGGAGTTCTCACTCCCTCTGTTCCCTCTCCACCCCTCCATCTCTGCACAGACTGCTGGCAAAATGCCCAATAACCACATTGCTTTTTGAGGGCTAGGGCTTTGGTTGAGAGCCCCAAGGGGTGAGTGGGTGGGGCACCCATAGCCTGCTGCTAGCTGCAAGGGAGTGGGCTCATGGGATTCCTCATCTCCCAGCGTCCCAGTTAGGCCTCACAATCCCTCCCCAGTCCTGCCCTTCCCTCTGATCACAGCGTGCCTGTCTTGAAGTCCCCTAGGTGCTCGAGGAGGTAGTTTTTCCTTTTGAGTCCTCTGGCCTTCCCCTCCCTTGAATGTGGGCTGAAAATGTCCTCTCTTGTCATCACACAGGAAGTCTGCCCTGCTGGCAGAATCTCCTCTAACTGCACTACCCCCTCTATGCCCGAAGCCCCTCCCTGGCCCCTGGGGCCTGTTCTGGGCAGGGGTGTGGCACCTGAGAAAGGGGTTTGTAGGGGTGCCTTTGAGGGGCTTGCAGTATGTTTGCAGAACCAGAGCCAGAACTTGGGGTCTGTTGCTACCCTCTGGGGGGCCAGGAATGGCTCCTTCACTCTCATCTCTTGCGCTCTGAGAGGAGATGAGCTGGCCTAGGGACCCTGAGTCAGGAGAAGCTGAGCCTTGGGATTCAGTACAGGTGAGGGGTCTGGGAACTGTCCCCACCTGCCCCCTTACTGCCTCCCTCTCTGGCCTTTGGACCCTTGCCCTATGAGTTTGAGTCAGGCCTTTCAGCAGGAGCCTGGGACACCACAGTGGCTCTATGTAGAAGTCACCTTTTGCTGGGGTGGTGGCGCGCAGCCGTCTCTCCAGGTAACTGATTATACATTTGATCTGCTACATTATCCTTACCAGGCACACGGCACACGACAGACGGCCCTGGAGTTCTGTGGGGACTTTTCGCAGCCGAACTCTGTTGTCTAATGGGGTTTCCGCTGGCGTCTGGCACACTCTCCTGCATTTCACCCATCGCAGGATAATTTATAACCTAATGGGGCCTTTTTTTTTCCTTTATATCACGCGGGAGCATAAATTATGGCCAGTTTGTCCTCGGCTTTCAAGGAGACAGACAAAGCAGGGCTATTCCAGCATGGGCTGGGGGAGGTTTCTGCAGGGGAGGAGGAGGACAGGGTGGTCTACAGGGCAGGAGGGGCAAGAAGAGGAGAGACCAAGGAATGGTGTTAAAAGCATGTCATTGACAGGGCAAAGAATCTACTCCAGGTGGCCACAAATGCTGGGGAAGAGATAAAAGACTCACTTAAAGCTGTTTGTCTCTATTAACCACGGAGCGGGGGCTCGTTAGCTGGGCGTAGAGCTGCACAGTGATAAGGCTGTGTGCGGGGCGGTGGTCGCCATCTGCAGACCACCTGGCCACAGGCCTTCCAACATTAGCCACAGGCTGACTCACATGGGGCCTCAAATCCTCCCAGTTGTGATCCAACTTTCCACAGTCGCACAGAGAGGGTGAGTGGGCATGGGTCTCCTCGGTGCCTCCCGCCATCACCAGAGACACAGTGAAAAACTCGGCACCGGGGGCGGCCATGCAAACCCCCTGCCCCTGTGACCCACAGCCCATTCTTAACATCGACGGTGGGGCTTGGCTTTCTGTGGATGGACAGCGATAGAGAAGCTGCCTACCAGCCCACTGGCCATCTTCCCGGGGAGGTGCAAGGCCTCAGCATCTTCCTTACTTGTCTAACCCGGGAGGAGTCACACTGGAATCAAGAGAGACTGACCCAGTGGCTGCAGCCACCACGCCCATTCCCCACACCTGAACACTGTGCCGAGAACCTCTAGCGACCCTGGGTTGGGAGTGGGTCTTCAGAGGCCACCTGGCCCAGCCTCCTCCATTACCACCCAGTTGCAGGAATGATGCTTCCTGATCACCTGCAGAAGGCCTGCTGGCCTCCCTATGAGACGCAGGAGGGATCCCAGAAGAACGTTGTCTTATGTGCCTCCAGAGCCCAAGTCCTGCCCTGTAGCACCAGCAGCTGCCCCTGCACCCTCAGGACAGCCCTTCAGGGATGAACAACAGGTGTCTTAGATCTCATGGGACAGAAGTCCTTAGCCCTGGCCGCCATAGAAATCACCTGGAGGCCTTCGACAAGCCAGGTGACTCGGGTTGGCCCCCGAGATGCGGATTTGAGGGATTGGTTGGGAGCCCAGATGTCAGTATTTCTGGTTTTGGTTATTTAAAGCTTCTCAGGTGATACCAACATGCAGCCAGGGAGGGAAGGGATGCGATGGGATTGGTCTTCTCCAGGCTGCTCGTCTTTCCTCAGGCACCGCGTCCCTGGCCCTCCACCGGCCTGCTGGGATAGAGCCCTTCGACTGCAAAACTCTGGGCCCCATTGGTGCAGGGATGGCAGCACCCACCTTCTATGCCCTGACACCTGCCTGAGCCTGGCCATCCTTCCCATTGCTCAGGAGTCACCCTGTAAAGCTATTGAACTAATTTCAGGAGGCGGGGTGAGGGGACTTCTCTAGGTCAGCATGCGGCTTAGCCCCTGAGGGCTTTGCAAGCCCCCTCTTCTTCCTCCTCTCTCCTCCCCTGTGCCCCTTCCCCCTTCATCCACCAGCCAGCCCTGCTCTGAGTGGGGAATCCCAGGCCCCTGTTTCTCAGGCCTCCGGGTTCCTTTCTATCCCACTTTGTTACAGCCACCATGGCCCTCCTGGATTCCCTGCTGCCCACCCCCAAGGAACGCAGAGGGCCCATGCTTAAGTACATGGTGTATTAACTCATGACTGATAATGGACTGCAGATAGACATAGAGATGGATGGATGGTAGACATGATTAATAGATGCTAGATATCCAGATTAAATGTTAGATGATAGATAGATACACAGATGAGAGAAAAATGATTGCAGAAAGCAGATAGATTTATGATGGATGACACATAAATAGCAATAGGTAAATGTGGATGGATGGGTGGCCAGGATGCTTCTGAGGACTTCAGGTAATGAGGTCTAAATGCAAAGGTCAGAAAATCAGTCACAACCAACCACACCTGCTGGGGTGCTGATTCTCAAAATAACAAGGAACGCTGCTCTGTTCAAGACCTATCTTGAACCAGCTTCTCTTTCAACACAGGTCCCTGCATCTCTACATTTGCCAGTGGGTTTGCAGTTAATATAGGTTGCAATTGGGCTGGTTT
Organism: Hylobates moloch; assembly: GCF_009828535.3. Taxonomy (NCBI): domain Eukaryota; kingdom Metazoa; phylum Chordata; class Mammalia; order Primates; family Hylobatidae; genus Hylobates; species Hylobates moloch. The sequence continues at coordinate 42,394,186 of NW_026652280.1, read as the reverse complement.
ACTGTGGACACCCGAAGATTCTCTTTGACATTTTCCTGAACCTACTGGCAGGCTGAAATGACCTCTCAAGCCTCCACTGCACCCAATGAGGTCCTCTCTTCCTGCATGGAGGGATGTCTCCCTCATAGGTGCCTGCTCCTAAGGGAGCACTGCTCCTAAGCCCTGCGGTGAGATGGCAGGTGTTGGCCCACATGGTTTATGCAGAGCTCCATGCATTCATTCTCTTGGTCAAAGACCATGCCCTCAGAGAGGATGACGGCAGCACACACCATGGGCCAAGCACAGCTCAGAGCACTTTAACCTTATGAAGTGGGCACCACTGTTCCCCATTCTACAGATGAGGAAACGAAGGCACGGAGATGCTTGGCAACCAACTTGCTGGGGATCCCCAAGCTAAATCACAGCAGAGCCAGGCTTTGAACCAGGTGGCCCAGCTCTCCAGCTCTCATCTAACACGCAGAAGGCATCCCCCTGCCCTGCTTACCAGAGGATGGTTATGAGGCCCTGCTGAGCTCAGGAAGGCAGGCGGCTCTGGGCACCTGGAAGGGCTGCACCATCTGCAAGCCTTGATTCTTTTTAATGACTAATGAGATTGTGAGGGGGAGAGTTCGCTTTCTTGAGAGAACAAACTATTTTGAAGGGTGGCAACATATTATCTGTTGGTATGTGACTGGCATTGCTAACAACAGAGGAGCCTGCTCTCTGTTGTTAGAGAACAGAGAACAGAAATATTGCCTCTTAAGGGTGGCAATATTTGGTTACCGTGAAATTCCTTTAACAGAGTGGCACAAGAGAATTTTCTGTCTCAGAAACCTGCATGCCAGCTCTGGGGCTGCCCTGGACCTCTCCTGCTATTCACCACTCAGTCCGGCAGTCAGTATTCAACAAACTATGCACAAGGGACTGTGCCAGGAGATGCAGGAAGTAGACTTGATCCTTCAGGAAAAGTGCTTCCAAATTAGGGCCTGAGTGGCCCAGCTGTGGAGGGCAGACCATGATGGGGGATCCTGGGGTGAGAGGGGATGGGGGCTGGCAGAGGGGCCAGTACACGGTGGAGCAGCAGGAAGAGTTTGCCATGCTGCAGTGTCCTCATGGCTGAGGCCACAGGGCACTGAGGTCAGGCTGCGCTGCCTCTCTAGGGAAGGGTGGGGAGAAGGATGGAAACTTGGGGATGGGAGCTCAGAGGACAGAATGCAAAGAGCTTCATTACTCAGCTCAAGTGCTCAAGGAGAATTGTATTTTGAAAATCAAGACATGGTCCTCCCACCCACAAGTCTCCAGGGAGTTCTGGGGATGACAAGCACTGTGGGGCTGCTCTGCCGGGAGCAGGTGGTCTGAGAGTGAAGGAAGCAGGGGAAGGCCCCCACTTGCTAGCTGGTACGCCCCAGCTCGTTCCCCCACCTCCCTTCCCCTACAGCCAGACTCTGCTATCAGGGACACTGTCAGCTGCCCTTTGGATGTCCTGACGGTGGGCTCTGTGCCAGCTGGCCGTCTCCACACATCCTGTCCACGTCTCACTACCATGCTCCAGTAGAATATGATGAGAGTCCTGTTTGATAGATGAGTTAACTGAGGCTCAGACAAGCTAAGAAACTGGTGGAACCTCCCCCAGGCAGTAAGTGGCACAGGTGGGGCTGGACCGGGTATCTCTGGTGGCTGCACCGCCTTCTCTGTTGTGTGACATGGCGTATTACACAGCCCTGGAGTTTCATCTTTTGGGTTCTAAGCCTGCAGAGTGGGCATTGCCCTCTTCAGGGAAGTTTTTGAAATGTGGTGGCTTGGTCACCTCCACATGACTGATTTTGCCAGAAAATGTCCTTTGTGATCAAAAGGACCTGATAAGCTTTTACGCCTTGAGTGCCTGAGAATGGAAGAGAAGTGAAGGAGGCAGCATGGAGGGGCATGGCTGGGAGAGGGCTCGATGCTAGGGAATTGAGGGCAGCCTGGTGTCTAGGAGGTGGGTGGTGATGGTGCTGAGCTGGGGAGGCCAAAGAAGGTGGCTGGGCTGAAGGGAATGTTCCCTGCCAGCCCCAACTCTCCTTCCCTGTCCATGCACAGCAGCTGGATGGCCCAGGGCAGTGGAGCCCCCTGAACATGGGTCCCAGGCACCTCAAGCTTTGTCTGCTGACTGCATCAGAAAGCTTCATCCACAGGTATATGTGACTATTTTTCAAATGCATCTAGATGCTGTTGTGATTTTAAAAATACAAATCCATTTAAAAGCATTGCTGAATTCAAGGTGGAATTTTGTCATTTTGCATTCTCTCAAACAATGGATACTCAAAGTAAAACATCTGTCAAGGGGGGCACTGATGAATTTTTGATGTTAAAAATGGCTCCTTAACCTTGAGAATTCTGGAAATGCTGATCCAAGAAGGGCAGCGGGAGCTTGGGCAGGAGAAAGTGCCGCAGCTGAATTCAGGCCTAGCGCATCTCACCCACAAGAGCACACATTAACTATCTAGAGGGAAGGATCGTGGTGGGAGGGAAGCAGGGACCACCCCAGACTTACAGTTAGTAAACTCACCTCAAACTACAACCTGGGCCTAGTTTCTGCCCTCCTCTGGGGCTAATCCTCAAATTTATCCTTTGATTCGACCAAGATAGTAATGACCAAGATAGTAATAACCAAGAGAGTGAAAATGATCACCTGGGGACCGAGACTGAGAGCTATGTCTTCCCCTCTTCTCCTCCTCCTGTCTGTCTTTCTCCATCAGCCTTTTCAGCCTCCTCTACAACATGATCCACAACAATTTTCAGTTTTTTTTTTTTTGAGATGGAGTTTTGCTTGCTCTTGTTGTCCAGGCTGAGTACAATGGCATGATCTTGGCTCACTGCAACCTCTGCCTCCCGGGTTCAAGCAATTCTCCTGCCTCAGCCTCCTGAGTAGCTGGGATTACGGGCATGTGCCACAATGCCTGGCTAATTTTGTATGTTTAGTAGAGATGGGATTTCTCCATGTTGGTCAGGCTGGTTTCGAACTCCTGACCTCAGGTGATCCGCCCACCTCGGCCTCCCAAAGTGCTGGGATTACAGGTGTGAGCCACCGCGGCTGGCAATTTTCAATTACGAACATGAGTCGGCATTTCTGGTGATGTGAGGCTGGGACTTGTGCGTCTTCCCACTGCTGGGAGGCCCTAGTGTGATCCCTGCCTCACAACACAAGCTCGGGAAGCACTGTGAGAATAAATAGTGACTGTAACCCATGTACTCAAGAGGAGGGTTCATGTCAGAAAGTTCAAGGTTGGGCAGGGAGCCTGGACGTGCAGATGCATCTCTTTCCACCCCACACTCTGGTGTGGTCAGGGTCTGCCTTCAACGAAGATAAAATGTGAAAATCACCTTGGATTTAGCGGCTGGAGGCTTGGATTTGGTTTCCCACCAGCCCTGTGACTGGGGCAGGGGTTCAGCCTAGTCTATCTCCTCAGCTAGAGAATGGGATGATCAGGCCTGCCACAGGGCTGACCTGAGGGCCTGGGCATGAGGCCAAGGGTTTTTAGAATCCTTTTGATTTGTAGAATCCTTTCAGTGGCTGCTCACAGGGTGGTTCCCTCTACTTATCAACCTCCTCTGTCCCACCACACTGGGGACATCCCTCTTAAGTCTCCAGGGTCCACAGCTGTCCCTTAGAACATCTGAGTTTGGCCAACTCTACTATACTCATAATCAGATTCAGCCTCTTTCTAACCCTCGTGGAACTGACCAGTTCCTTGTCCCAACACAGCAAGGCCTATGTTCCCTGCTGTGGTCTGGATGTGTGTGCCCTCCCAAAATTCACATGCTGAAATTCTAACCCCCAAGGTGATGGTATTAAGAGGAGGAGCTTTTGGGGGGGTGATTGGATCATCAGGACAGAGCCCTGGTGAATGAGATTAGCACCCTTATAAAAAAAAAAAAAGAGGCCTGAGGGAGTTTGTTCACCTCTTTTCCACCACGTGCAATTACAGCGAGATGTTCTTACCAGATATGGAATCTGCTGGCATCTTAATCTTGGACATTCTGTTCTCCAGAACTGTGAGAAATCGATTGTTGATAAACTACCTGGTTTATGGTATTTTTGTTATAGCAGCCCAAATGGACTACGACACTCCCACTGAACACCTTGTCAGTTCCAGGCACAATGGTGGATACTGCGTCAATGAGTTTTTCATTCCAGTACAGGTGCATTTTAACAAGACTGTCCAAAGCCTTAATCCAAAGAAGTGGAGGATTGTGGTGACATTTGGGGGCAAGTGGGGGCAGATGTGAGATGGCTTAGGGCAAGGAGACCTTCCTGGGGCCCTCAAACCACCCCACAGAAGTGCCCACTCATTCAGCATTGGGAAGACTGTGGGTGGAGGGGGTGTCCCAGGAGAACTTCCTCCTGCCTGGCTTTTCTCCCTGCCACCGGAAGTGACCTGGGCAGGCCAGGTACTTAGCACAGTCCCTGGAATGGAGGAAACTTGCTGCAGTTATTAGTGGTGCCTAATGATATTTGCATAGATTAACAGACTTTAATGCAATCAGAATGCCACAATCCCGAGAAAATAATGAAGAAATCCATTACAGAGTCATAAAGTAACTAAGTCAATACAGTAATAACTTGATCCTGTGTTAGTAATAATTTCATCTCCTGCTGCAAGGCGATTTTGCAACATGCAGCGTTTCTGGACACTTTTATAAATTTCACCTTTGTTTGAGATAATTAATTAACAAAATAAAAAATACACTGCTGGTATTTTATACAGTAAATTAGTCATTAGTCTAAACTGGCAGGCTGTAATAAAACTTATTATGATGGATGTGCTGGGATTTTTAACTTCTCTTCAAGTGGCCTGTAACCCTCTCATAGGCAAAACTCAGGGCTGTCTGATGACAGTGGCTCAGGTGGATAGAAGGACCAGCAGGACCCCACAAAAGGGGGCTGAGGTGAGAGAGGGGTGGAAGCCTAGACGTGGGCCCACTGGGCTCGTGGAAACCCCTTGGGGACCTGCATCCTCAGCCCAGGCTCCTTCGGGCACAGTCTTAGTTTCCCAGGGCTGCCATACCAAAATGCCACAAACTGGGTGGCTTAGAGCAACATGGATCTATTTTCTCACGGTTCTGGAGGCTGAAAGTCAGAAATCAAGGTTTTGACAGGGCCACATGATCTCTAACATCTCCAGTGGGGGTTCTTTCCTTGCCCCTTCCTAGCTTCTGCTGTTTCCCAGCAATTCTTGGCTTTCTTTAGTTGTAGCTGCGTCACTCCGGTCTCCGTTTCTATCCCTACGTGGTTCTCTCTCTGTATGTTCTGTGTCTGTGTCTAAATTTCTTTCCTCTTCTAAGGATGCCAATCATATTGGATTTAGGGCCAGTATGAATCCAGTATGACCTCATTTTAACTTGATTACATCTGCAAATACCCTATTTCCAAATAAGGCCATGTTCACAGGTTCTGGGTGGATGCAAATTTGGGGAGAAGACAACTTAACCCACTCCAGACACTGTAGGCTGTGAGATCACTGTCCTTATTCCTGCAGGAAGGAAGGGACAGACCAAGTCATGCTGAGGTGCGACGACTTCCAGGTGAGTTGCCTAGCAGGGACTGGCTATTAGAAATCTATGGTATCCTAAGAGGCTATCTGATGGGCTAGAGGGGACTGTGAAGTCTTTGAAACGGTCAGCACCATTTCGTGTCTATGGCTATTTCTCCTGGAGAATAGATTCAGAGCTTCCATCAGATTCTCAAAAGAGCCTGGCACCCCAAAGTGTGCTTATCTCTTTACCACATCAAACATATGGGGGTCAGGGAGGAAGGGATCACCAAAACCCACCAACTAACAAACCAACTAGCCAACCAGCTGACCCACCAACCACCTGACAACTTCCAGATAAACAATTTTACAACTTCCAATACCCCCCCATCCCAAAAGGAGTGCAGATTCTGGGGCCTTAGAAGGGAAGCTGTTGAATATCTGTACTTCCACTGTGGCACGGGTGAGGGTTGGGGCAGGCCGGGGGACTCCCATGGTTCTGTGTCTAGAATGAGAACTTTGCTGGGGAGATGTCTTTGGATTTTGAATGTATTGTCCTTCATCTCATCCTCCGGACCAGTTTCAGGTCATCAGCACATTTTAAAACCAGCTTCTAAGTCTCCCACCTTTGAGAAATTCTTGATAAAAATGTTCAACAGGAGGGTACCAGAGACAAGGGCCATGGCCATAGATGTCACCAGGAACCTCCCTTTCTGTCCAGCCAGCTCTGAGTTACCCTGGTCAACTTTGCCATCTGCCCCTAGTTGGTGACATGATGCCAGCTTAGGCCCTGCTCCTATGCATGGGGCACCCACTTACCAACACAGACACCCAGCTTCCCTGCTGTGGCTCACCCTGGTGAACCATTGTGGTTCCTAAGTCACCATCATTTTCCCCCAAATGCTCTCAAGCCATCAGTTTGACAAATTTATTCTAGAACTTGGCCAAAGGTTGTCTTAAAGATCACCAGCCTGCCAATTTTTAGAATCCAGCCTCTTCACCTTTTAAAAACTTGGACCTTTGTCCATTTCTTGTCTCCACAGTGTGTCAAGTGACCTGCAGCAGCTCTGTCAGTGGAATACCTGTTTCATTTGTCCACCTGAGGCCATGGCTCAATTTGCTCTGTCCTAGAAATACAACCTAATTTATGGGGCCAGATTTGATCTCCTTGACTTGTTTGGATATTAATTCTCTTTTTATGACGTTTATCTACATTTCCCATCCTGAAGACCAGCCTCTTTGCTAGAGAAGATGGAAGAAATGCAGAAGGTAAACTTCTCTGTTTTCTGCTAGTTTATAGTCTGCTTTTCAAGCAGATAGAATTGATGGGTCTCAGGCAGGAAGACATGCAATGCGTTGTTTGTCTTTCTGGACCACATAGGTGAACTGCAATTCTCTTTCTGTCTCTGGGGCTCTGACTTGAAAGCAGGGAGGTGGCATTTCCCCAAGCTGTGCCTCATCTTCCTCCAGGAGGGGGCGCCCTGAAAGCACCAGTCCCTGGGCCTCTCCTGGATGCTGGCTTGACTCGTCCCAGATCCCTGCCTCTGCTCGAATGAATGAGGAGGGCTGCAAACGTCCCCTTTTCCTCTTATTGTTTTCCTCAAAGATGTCATCCAGTGGTCACTGGTGCCGAAGGCCTGGCTGATGCCTGAGAAGCCCAGGTTTGGCAGATCTTGAATCCAGATTGGGATGGTGTGGCTAACAAGCTGAAAGGATTATGGGTTGCAGGTAGATAAGGGATTAGTTTTTGAAATGAGACATAAATTATCCTGGAATTCAGCAGCAGTAGATCTGTGTCAAGTGGTGATGAGTCTAAACATACTGGCCCAGGTCAGAGACCACTCCATGCCAAGAGGGCTCAGAGCATGCTGGAGGCAGGGAGGCGTCTGGGGAGAAGACGACTTCTATTTTTGGAACTCTTGCAATGCACCAGTCATCAGAAATAATATTATTGTTATTGCTACTTTACAGAGGAGGAAATGGAGGCACATAAAGAGGTTAAGAAGTTCACCTACAATCAAACACTTAGTAATGGGTAGAATATGATCTGTACTTCACATCCCCATTCGAAATCCTGGTGTGGGCATGGGGAGTCTCCAACATACAGCATCCGAAGGGAGACACCCAGATGAAAACTAGAGTTGATCTTTCCAGCATTGGCGGCGAGAGGAAGAGGAACTGCACTGGGGGTCAGGGCCTGGGTTCTGTCCTGGTTCATCAGCAGGCTGTGTGACCTGTGCCTAATGGTGTCACTTGTGTGGGTCTTTGCTTTCTCTTGCAGATGTGGTAGTGTGAGATTGGTGTGTCCCACTCAGCTGGAGAGGAGCTCTGTGAGGAGCTCTGAAGCCCTCGGCATGTGCAGACACCCTTGGCCCTGTCCCTTTCCTCTCTGCTATCTCCTTCCTTTCTCCTTGTCCCCCACAAAAATCCTCATTCCAGTGACTTGGCACACCCATGTGCATCCCTGCCTCTTGGCATGGCCATTCAACTATCTTTTTGTTTGTTTGTTTCATATTTTATTTTGAGACAGGGTCTGGCCCTGTCACCCAGGCTGGAGTGCAGTGGCACGTTCACGGCTTACTGCAGCCTCTGCCTTCCAGGCTCAAGCCATCCTCCCACCTCAGCCTCCTAAGACTACAGGTGTTACAGAGAGACTATAGCCTCCCGAGACCACAGCTGGCATTACAGGTGCATGCCACCATGCCTGCCTAATTTTTGTACTTGTTGTAGAAACAGGGTTTTGCCCTGTTGCCCTGGCTGACCTTGAACTCTTGGGCTCAAGCAATCCACCTGGCTTGGCCTACCAAAGCACTGGGATTACAGGTGTGAGCCACTGCACCTGGCCTGTTTGTTTTTAATGTGTTGGGTGACCATATAATTTATTGCCCAAACTGGGACCCTTGGGACCCTCATTGGTTTGAAAGGGAACACTATTAATAATTAGTCCAGGACAACAGGCAACTCTGGCCTTGTTCTGGCACCTTGGGACTTGTGGGCATCCTAGTTTGGCTCTGTCACCCTTCCCCTGCTGATGGCAGTCCTCCCCAATCTTGAAACGCTAACAGCCCTGCCTGTTGCTCCAGCCCACATCAGTACCCCACCTGTGGGCCCCATCGATGGTCCAGCATCATTCTATGTCTTCCTGTTTCCTAAGGGAAGCTGTTGAACTGTCAGTCTTGGCTAGGTGGCAGTTCTGGGGCTGGCAAGTTAGCAGTGAACAGGAGGACACCCCTTCACCCCCAAGGGCCAAACCAGGGAGCAGAATCTCCCTTCCAGCCTTTTCCCACCCAGAGGCTTTAACTGGGCCAGGTGAGGAACACACCAGACTGAGGCCAGACTCTGCAAGCAGCTCAGGCCTACAACCAGAAATCAACTAGGGAGATGCTGACAGTGAGCAGGGAGAGAAGAGGGGAGCAGGGGAGATTGAAGGCCAGGCTAGGCATCAGGGGGTGCAGTGAACTGGGAGGCCAGTGGAAAGGCCACTGGAAGGGGTGGAATGGGTATAAGGTCTCTTTCCCTCCCTCTCCTCTCCCTGGCCCTTCACAATTATGAGCAGATCACCTGCTATCAGTGAAATGTAGCAGGTGGCGAGGGCACCGAGAGGCCACTACCCGCCATCTGCCAAGGGGCCTTGAATCCCACCATTAGAGCTTCATCTCTTTGGGGTAAGCATTGCTGTCTTCAGAATTCTCTTTTAAAATGCAAGATCACTTTATCCAAGCAGTCAGACTCTCATGCTTCCACATGCATTCCTCATCGGAGCACGGTCCTCCCGCAGCAGCTGGCTCAGAGCCCTTGACAAGGTGCAGGGCCACTGTCCCCAGAAGAAAAGGTCCTCCTAGGCAGCAAACTCTCCTAGCGTTATCTGGGATATGTCATCCTTTTTTAGGTCTATTTTTTTTAAGATAAAATTTACAAACTGTGACATGCATACATCCTAAGGATATAATGTAATAAATTTTGACAAATGTGGACACTCACACCCCTGTGAAGATATAGAGCATTTCCGTTTCCCCAGAAGTTCCCTCATGACCCTTTCCAGGCAGGGTCCCCAAAGACAGGTTCCTCAAAGGCGCCCAGTGCTCTGAACGTCTTTCACCATTTTTTGGTTCTGCCTGTACTAAAACTTCATACATTAATCTAGTTGTCTGTGCCTGGCCTCTTTCGCTCATTGTAATCTCTGTGAGATTCATCGGTGGGGCCTGGGCCATGTGAAGGCCCAGATGCCAGACCCCTGCCCTCTGGCCATCAGGTAGCAGGCTGCCTTCTCCAGGCATTCAGCAGAGGCTGTTGGGTGTTTGGGAAGCAGGAGTCCCTTGGCCAGAGGCGCAGCCACCAATGGTGCATGGTTCTACTATTAACTGTCCTCCTTCTGTGGTCTGCACTGGGCTCAAGGGATGTGCTGGCCTCAGCTCCATGAATGGGCTAAGGATTAAAGGTGTCTGCTAGAGTTAGGGTGAGAGGCCCAGGAGGCTGGGGTCTCAACCCAGGGCTGCAGGAAGGAGTGATGGCTGAGCCTTGGGGCCCAGGAATATCTCGGGAGTGTGTATAAAATGGCCCAAGGATCTACAGATGCTGATTCTTCCAAGAAGGATCATAGCTTTTCTCACCGTGACAGCCACCACTCTGGTCCCAGCCATGTCCACCTCTCTGGTGTGACTGCAGTGACCTCCTGACTGTCCTCTGTGTCCACACAGCAGTCAGAATGAGACAGTGCATGTCACTGCTCTGCTCAAGGCCCCTGGTGGTTCCCTATTCCACTCTGAATAAAATCCAGTTTTGGCTGGGTGCGGTGGCTCACACCTGTAATCCCAGCACTTTGGGAGGCCGAGGTGGGTGGATCACTTGGGGTCAGGAGTTTGAGACCAGCCGGGCAACATGGCGAAACCCCGTCTCTACTAAAAATACAAAAATTAGCTGAGTGTGGTGGCACACACCTCTCAGCTACTCGGGAGGCTGAGGCAGGAGAATCGCTTAAACCTGGGAGACAGAGGTTACCGTGAACCGAGATTGCACCATTGCACTCCAGCCTGGGCGACAGAGCGAGACTCCATCTCAAAAAAAAAAAAAAAAAAAAAAATCCAGTCTTAACAACAGTCTACAAGATCCGATAGGGTCCTCCCCTTCTCTCCTGCTACTCTCCCCTCACTCCCAGGTCCGCTCCAGCCAAGCGGGGCCCAGTCCTGACCAGGAACACTGGCTAACATGCTGTAGTCATCACTTTCCTTTGGGATTGTAGCATACTTTCTGCTTTCTTCCCTAGCTTGTAAGTCCCAGGAGGGCAGAGGTCACCTAGCACTTAGCATAGGGCCTGGCAGGTGGCTGTGCTTGCTAACCTTCTGTGGAACAATTCAATGGAAGAATGAAATGCTTCTTCAGTCCCCCAAAGGGATGTGTGGCCCAGAAAGGCTAAGAGCAAGTAGGCAGGATCCGAGCAGGCAATGCTGGGCCAGGCAGAGTGGGCTCCTGGGGTGAATTCCCTCCCAGGCCTCCACTCAGTCACCGTGCCATGGGGGAGGGCCCTAAACAGAGGCAGACCAGGAGAGGCACTGCAGCAGGGGCAGGGCTCAGACCATGAGCTAGGCTGGGGGCTCCAGAAGGCAAGACATTTGTGTCTCTTAAGCCTACTTGTTGCAAATATTTTCTTGATTTATACGTTGTTTATATGTTGTTTCACTGTGCCCATCCCTTAGAAGCGAGGGGAGGAAAATGGGATGGCCAGGGCCCAGTCACCTCTGGGCAGGGATGCTCCTGGGAGTGAGGGTCCTAGGGGCCTGGTATGGGGACCAGGCAGAACTGGGACAGGATGGGAGCCTTGGGCCATGTGGAACCCTCCCACTCAGAATGTCAGGCTCACAGGGACAAGGGATCCAGGCCAGAGGCCCCAGGAGGAGGGTGTGAGAACCAGGAGAGGCTGGCACCGCGGGCTCGGCTGTCTCCTGCGGCGTGAGCACTGCTGCCTCTCTCTTCCCTGTGTGTCACTTAATGTTTGCAGTTAAGTATTTACAGATATGTTCCCATGGCAACCAAGGCCTCAAAGTTACTCTCACAATTCTGTTTCCTCAAATGTGTTTCTCTGGCTGATTGCACAGGGTTTTCTGGAAACCGGCCAGGCTGAGTGAGTCACATTCCCTGCCCTGTGCTCCCATGCCTTCTCCCTTCCCCCTCCAGGGTCCAGCCAGCCAGCATGCTCCCCACCCCCATCTCTCCCGCGCTGAACAGAGCTCCCGGGCCCATCCTCCCCAGCTTGGTCAGGTTGTCCCAGGGCCTGGAGTGCAGAGCCACAACCCCCACCATCTAGACCCTCCAGCTCTCTGGATCATTGCAAGCTTCTCCTTCCAGGAATCCTTCTCCAGCTTCCTTGGCCCATGAGGCAGACCTGAAACTGCCCCCACCCCATGCTTCTTGAGGTTCCTTAAAGGTGGGGCCTTCTGCCTTCACTTCTGACCCTGGACACCTGGCCTGGGGGCCGCATTCACATAATCCCTGCTATTGTAGGTGTTCACTGAACACACCACGCTCCCTTGTGCCTGCTTGTTGCATGTGATCCCACGCTCCAGCACTTTTTTTTTTTTTTTTGATACGGAGTCTCACTCTGTTGGCCAGGCTGGAGTGCAGTGGCATGGTCTCGGCTCACTGCAACCTCCACCTCCCAGGCCCAAGCGATTCTCCTGCCTCAGCCTCCTGAGTAGCTGGGATTACAGGCACCTGTCACTGCACCTGGATAATTTTTGTATTTTTATTAGAGACGGGGTTTCACCATGTTGGCCAGGCTGGTCTCGAACTCCTGACCTCAGGTGATCCTCCCACCTCGGCCTCCCAAAGTGCTGGGATTACAGGTGTGAGCCACTGCGCCCGGCCTCCAGCACTTTCTTATGGCACTGCCCTGTGGGTCCCTGTCCTGCGCATTCAGCCATTCATTTCCTGAGCTCCTGCTCTGGGCAGGGCACTATGCAAATTGCCAAGATACAGAGAAGAACAAAGAGTCTCTGTCTGCATGGAGCTCATCTCTAAGTGGCAAGGGGTGGATAATGAATAAGAAACAATCAGGGTAGTGATATATGCCATGAATAAAAGAAAACAAGGAAGCAGATGGAGGAGCTGGGGCTGCATTAGGTTGGAAGTCAGGACAGGTCGTGGGTAGAGGGACACAGAAGCTGAGACAGGGTGAGCAGCAGTGGCATCTGGGGGTGCCTGGCAGAGGGAACAGCTAGTGCAAAGGTCCAGAGCAGGTAAGTTTGAGCAACAGCCATGAGGCCAGGGACCTGGAGCAAGAGATTCAGGCAGGCACTAAGGCAGCAGGGCTGGGAGCGGTAAAAGGCTTGGACTTTCATGTAAGTGAGGATGACCAAAGCCACTGATTGGGCCACTGTGTAGAGAATGCAGTGGTGGGGTAGGAGACACAGCAGGAGGCAGGCAGATAGAAAGGAGGGGGGCAGTTGTCCAGGAGACAGAGGATACTCCAAGTGGGCAGAGATGGAGGAGAGCTCAGATGAGCAAAACTGTGGCACCAAAGCAGCCAAGCTTGGTGGAGTGTATGTGGGAGGTGTGGGCTGGAGAGGATGTCAGTGCGACTGCCTGGGGTCCCGGTGGGTCCTATTGCCCCAGCTAGAGTGAGAGGCCACTGCAGGTGCTGCCACAGCCTCCGGTCCCTGCCTGATTCCTTGTTTCTATCCCCCACCAGACTGGACACTAAAAGAAGGCAGAGATGGGGGCATGAGTCCCTGTGATGGCTCAGTGTCCAGCCCAGCATACCCGGCAAAGACGGCTGCCTCCCCGCAGCCCCAGGAGTAGCCCTCCCCCAGCAGGACAGCTACCACAAAGTCCCGGGCACAGGTGTCTCCCTCCATCTGATTGCACTGGGGGCTGCCTCGTGCCAGGCATGGGGCTGGACCATGTGTTTCTCCCAGCTCAACCCTGCTCCAGGTTGGGGTTTCTCCTGCTCTGGGCTGCCCTTCCTCAGGTTCCATGAGCCTGGAGGTGCAGAGGTGCTTAGAGCTGGAGCCCAGGCTGAACCACCGCTCTCTGTTGGACCCTTCTGAGAGTGTGAAGGCTCTGAAGGTACCTCCTTTAAAGAGCCAGAAGGCCTCACTCTGCTAATGGCTCACTGAGTGGCTGTTTCGCTATCGTAAGTGATTTCAGTCACTAGCCCTTAATTGATGTTATCCACACAATACATATGACACAGTGTGGGAAAGTTCCTGTCCACGGAGCAGGTAGGTCTCTGGCATGGCATGCCATGCCACCCACCTTTCCCCTTCCCCCTGCTCTGCTGGCCTCACCACCACTGTCCAGACCTCCCGCCTGCTCTGGGCAGGGGTCATTCAAAACTGGGGAACATCGAAAAACTCAGGCCATCCGAAGGGTTGAACAGCATGCAAACCACTTTAGTTGGCTTTGGAATATATATGTTGACTTTCATAGCGAACAAGTTGGATGCTTATGGGAATTTGAGCCATATTAATAAAACTCCCAAGAATACACTGGAAGAACTGTCCAGAATGCCCACTGGCCACCCTTTCCTGGCACAGGTGGATGGAGTTACCTGTCCAATGCCCCACCTCATCAGAGCCCCTCCCCCCCCTTCTCCTGTCCTCTCCTGCTGCTGGAGTTGGCTAAGCCCCAGTGTGTGGGGAGAATAGGATTCCTGTCTGTATCCACACAACTTGAGCCCCCAAAATGCTTCCTTTAAGCGGCCAGAAGGCCTCACACTGCCTCTGTCCCCTGATCACTGGGGCAGGCACCCCTCTTATTGGATGGGAATTATCGCCCCCAACATGAGCCAGCAACATGGTCCCTGGGAGCCCCTTCTGGTGAGGACACAAGCTGCACAAAGGGAAGACAGACGTGAGGACACCTACGAGGGAGGATGCACATCAGTGACCACATCTGAAGACGCTGGGGTGACACTGGGAAACACAGCTTTCCTGGAGGTGGGGAGGTGGAGGGAGGGAAATGGATGGGTGAGGATGGACGCCTCCCCAGGCTTCCAGGTGGGAGGCACAGCAGAGTTTCCTGGGTGCTGCAGGGGATGGAGAATGTGAGCCTGAAGCTTTATTAGGGTGTGTGGTGTGTTCTGAAAGTCAGACTTTCTCCCAGACCGGCAGGGTGAGCCTTCAGGAGGCAGAGGGTGAGGCGGGGGGCAGGCTGGCTGGTCGCAACAGCTCCCTCCAACAGCATTGCTTCCTGGCCCACTTTTTCCTTCAGAGTGGCCAGGAGCAGCCAGGAGCACAGGCTGTCTGAGGGACAGGGTGCACCAGCCAGGTCAGGCACAGAGGAGGGGTGGGAGAGGAGAGTGGGAAGGGGGCTCCACCTCCTGTAGAAATTGAGGACCCCTGGATGGTGCTTAGCAAGCAGGGAACTGAACACTGTAGGAGAGGAGAAAGAACGAAGCAAAGATGGTGGAAGAGAGGAGATAGAACAGGCATGAAAATACCATTGTTCTCAGCACTTCCTTTGGCTCTTTTGAACCCCCTGGGTGAAGCCTTGCTCTGGCTAGAGGCATGACAGAAGTGCAGCAGAGCCATGGCCCCCGGGAGGCCCAGAGCCCACAGGCATTGAGGGCTAAGGGGATTTGGCTCTGTTCCCTCCTCCCACCTACCCAGGCCCCATGCAAAGCTTGCTCTGCAACAGGGAGAGATTAACATTTGAAATCCTGGTGGAGGGCTCCTTCCTCCACTCCCCACCCTTCACTTCCCCACAAAAAGGAAAACAGTCGTTGAAATTGAAAAATGGTGCTCAGTGAAGGGTTTAAAGACATTTTGAATTTAAAGTATATTTTAAAGGTCATTTTCAGCAGTAATTATGTTATAATGGTGGGGCTCTTAGCAAAAGGCAGTCCCCACAGTAATATCAGACCAAACGGGAATCGGGGAGAGCTTGGATCTCCTGCAGCCCTCAGAACTAGGCTGGGCAGAGGTGAGGCGGGTGGGGAGAAGAAAAGGGAGGCAACACACCCTCCTTTTCAGAGCCACATCTTGGCCACTGCTGGCTCTCCAGGTCCCCAGGAACAGGGAACTACATAGTTGAATTTGGCCCTGGCATGGAAGCATCCTCCAAGATCCCTCCCAGGCTAGCCTTGTGGGCTTTGGGGGATTCACAGGACCCTCTGATGAGGCGGGTCTGGCCTCCTGTCTGACGGGACATTCTACCTGCTCCCCACCCCACCCCATGTCCTTTCCTTCTGTTTCCAGACACTGTCATTCTGTGGCCCTCCTGGCTGCAGGCATCCCAACCCCTCCTGGAGACAAGTCCCTGGGGCTAGCATCATAGGAGAAGGCTGCCCTGGACCCCATCCCCATGGTAACTGCCAGACACCTGCCTAGGCCTATATCCACTGCTGCCTGACCCAGGGCCAACGTTGCAAGGAGCCTTCATTTGGCATTTCTTGCCCATCAGTTGTGCTCTGAATTTTTTTGAACAGATTGGGACATGAATACACTGGCTACTTGTCTGAACCTCACCATTTTCTACCCTATATCCCCAACTTACAAACCCACGCACCCTGGGCTCACATTCTCCCTCAGTGAGGGCATCCATTCTTTGCCGGAAGCATCGCCCACACAGACGCTTCACACAGGCTTGTGGAAGCAATGCACTGAAAACACATGCATGAGCACCTGCTATTAATCAGACTCAAAATATTCTAGAAGGGCTGGCTGTGGGTGAGACACTGACCAGGCCCCAGGGGGTTCCATGAGACAGCAGGCTTCCAGACTATGGGGAGAAGACACTGCAAAGGGCAGTGAGGAAGGGATATAGCTGGGATTGTAGGAACAGCCAAAAGGGCCCATGGTGGGGCAATGGGTGGAGGTAATCTGGGAGGGCTTCATGCAGGAGGTGTGTGGGGCATAAATTCAAGGACAAACCCACCAAAGAATGAAGAACAAAGAGCCAAGAATAAAGAAATGTGCTTCAGCTTCAGCTTCTTTCAAGCCTTGGCCACTGCCAGTCCACCTGGGGAGAGGCAGTTCATTTTTAGGCTTCTGCTGGGTCCCTCAGCTCAGCAGAGCCCTAGAGGTGGGGTGAGGAGCACAGAACCAGGCCTGGGGACAGCAGTGTGTGGTGTCTCCCTGCCCTCAGCCGCCCTGCCGCTATGGGCTTCCTTTCGGGGAATGTAGAGGCAGAGCACCCAACTAGGTGGTGCTCCCCCTTCCACCAGCCCTGAGGTGGCTCTCCGCAAAAGGGAGGCTGTCCACAAAGAAAATTGAGGGTCCAGAAGGGAGGGGAAGAAGGTGGGGGCTGGAAGTCCCAAACAGGAGCCAGCAGCTGTCCCAATTGGCCTCCACAGGAATAGGGTTCCCAGATGGGAGCATGGCTCACGGATGGTGGTGGCAAAGGGACTGGTGGGGATGTGGCCCAGAGCCTTGGAGGTGGCCACAGTGTGGAGGGGAGCAGGAGGAGAGAAAGGGGTGAAATATAAAAATATCCAGGAGAAGCGCAGCGCTGGGCTACAGTGTTATTAAACTAAAGCATCTTACAAAACTCGAGCCATTAATAACAGGCTGCAGCCACGTTGGGGTAATTTATTCAAATTGCGGGTCCAGGATGGAGGAGCAGATGTTTCAGAGCTGCTGGTGTCACTGAATGAGTTTCAGAGGAGGAGGGGTGGCACCAGCATTCGCGGGGGCTTGGGGCACCGTGCACCCTCCTTTGTCCCTCTTAGCGAATGTCTCCGCTCCACATTCCACGACACAGTGGAGACTCACCCAGTCTGCTGGAAGGGAGGAGGAAGGATCGGACTGTGGACAGCTAATTTATGTCAGCAAGTGCTGGGATAGAAAACTAGGGTGTAGGACAGGCAGGCAGGTTCCTCTGTCTAGAGTGTAACAGCTCCCATCCCGGCCTCTGCTGGCCTCTGTACCCTGCTATCCCCTCCAGTTGAAATGCGACCCCTACACAAAGTCACCCATGGTTTTCCCAGACCCACAGTGGGGTGGTGCTGGGAGTCAGATGGCCTGAGAATCAGATGGGCCTGGGCTCCTTCCTAAGTGCACCACCCACCAGCTGGTGACCCCAGCAAGTGAGCTTATGGGCCTCAGTGGCCTCACCTATACAATGGAGCAATGATACCCAAGTCATGGTCTGGGGGAAAAAGAAACACATTGACCCACAGGAAGGCCTTGGCCCATGCCAGGGGACTACTAAGATAGGTTGGTGTCTGATATTGAACCTGATGGCCCTCACTGATGGTCAACTTAGTGCTTTGATTCTAAGTCTGTCCCTCTCTTCTAATTATTTCCTTGGTTTTACCCTTGGCTCCAACCAACTATAAACACCCTGAGGCCGAGAATCACGTTGGCCTGGGAATCGGTGGGGTATGGGGCACCCACTCTGCTTACAGCTGAGTTGGTGCACTGGACAGAAGGACAGGACCCAGTGGGTTTCTGCCCTGATGGGGAAGAGGCATCAAAGCTTGCACAGGCCTTCCCTTAGACTCAGCGCAGCCCCCTGGGTTTTGAGCAAACCTGGGTCCTGGTGGGGGGCCAGGGCCTCAGGGTCAGGATGTGGCCACAGTTTCTAGGACAGAGATTGTCAGGCAGTCCCTGAGGACTGACTGTCAAGCCCTGGGGCAGAGGGACTTCTGTAGATGGAAGCCCTCCTGCCAGATCTGCCTTCAGGCAAAGCAGAGGCGCCCTGTGAAGTTGTCTTGGACTCTGTGTCACTCCCCTCTTCGAGTGTCTAATGCTGGGGCCGGGGACACTGCTCTGCTGATGTCTTCATGCCTGTGAGTGACTCCACCTGGCTCGTGGGTGACTTGCTGTGGATGTGTTGATTTTTACTTCTTACCTCTGCCCCAGGACAGGGGACACAGAATGGGCCCAACACATTCAGAGTGCTTTGACTCCCAACTTCAAATGTGTAAAAGGAGATTTTCTCCTCTGTCTGCTTGGCAGAGCTGGGTGGCTGCTCACTGAGTGGCTTTGGGTGAGGCCCAGCCCAGTCAAGAGGTGCTCTGTGCTGCCCCCGCCTGGGGGTCTCAGCCTTGTGCTTGGACTCCGGCCAATCACTGACAAGAGCCCTTCAGTGGCCCCGATGGCATGTCATGGTGAGCGGTGAGTGGATAAAAGGAAATGTCCCAGTTGGAGGCCGACACGTCTCTTCCCATGGGGCCCAGTGCTGATGGTGCCACCAAAACATAAGGAGAGGAGAATGGGGAGGGCCCTCTGTCCCCAACACAGCTCTGACCTGAAATGACACCGCCACAGTGATACTCCGTCAGGGCAAGATTGCTGAAGCAAATTCTGCACTTGACAGGACAGCGTCGCTGCATTTCTCAAATGCTGGGGTCCAGGGAGAGGGCAGAGGAGCCACCTTTGCCAGCTCTGTGGTCTGGCCACTCTAGGCATGGGGAGGGGTGGGAGAGCTGCTTGTCAGAAGCCTTGGGTGAGACAGAGGGAGCCACCAAGACCTCCCCAGGAGTGGTGAGGGAAGGTAGGTTGCTGTGACGGCAGAAGGGGGCTTGTCCTCCACTCCCAGCCTGGCTGTCCCCCAGGGTGCTCCCGGCCCACCTGGCTGTGAGGGTCAGTGGCAGCCGCCTGCCCTGTGCCTCTGCTCTGGGCAAATTGGATCTGCTCGTAGCTCAAGGTTCATTTCAAATGAAGGAGAAATCACAGCCCCACACTCGCGGGGCAATCAGCGTGCTCTGTGATGAATGGAGCCTGTGTCACTCAGCGAAAATGAATATTTCTTTGTGATAATGGCCAGATGGTAGCAACTCTCCGATCCAAATTAAAACATGCATGATAAATGCCAGGAAAACAGAGGAAGACAAAACCCCAACCTGGAGTGAATTCTCTCTATAAATCTTCCCCCCGTCCCCCACTCCCCCCCCACCACAGCGGCCCTGCTAATAGCCATTAAATTATTAAGATGTGCTGCAAGGAGAATGCCAATGTCAGTGGCATTGGCCCCACTGCCCACCCATGCCTGTGGGCCGGGGGGTGGGGAGAAGACAGACAGGGCTACTTTTAGACCGGCAGAGAGCCTGAAGGTGGGGAGGACGTCTGCGTAGAGATGGGCCTCATGGTGCAAGCACAAGGAGGCTGTGGGGCCTGGTGGCCAGCCAGGTTCTGTGGAGGGCCAGACCTCGCTGCCCTCAAGGAGGGCACAGTCTCTGTGAGGGACAGGAGTTAACTGACATAAAGGCTCAGACAGAGGGCAGGGAAGGGGTTCGGAGCTGGGAAGGCCAGTGGGGACCCGCTGGACAAAGCATTGCAGTGGGGTGTGCCGTGATGAAGGCTCTGACCAACAGCGTGGAGCTGGGCAGGCGGGAAGGGTCAGAGATGACTGTCTGAGGATAGACATGTGCCTGAAAGTATGCGTGTTCCTGGAGGTCTGGAGGCAGCAGGTCCTGGGCAGGGCAGGGATGGCTTTGGGGCATACATTTCATAGCAATGACGGGCTCCTGAACCTATAGTCTAATTCTCCTGCCCTCTGCCCAACCCCTCATGGCTGGAGGCTGCACTGGTCTCTGGTTGGTCCCTCTAGTTCCCTTTCCAGTGCTCACTGCAGGCGACCTGTCTTCCTAAGTCCAGCTTCTGTCAACCACCAACTCCCTCTCTGGTCTCGAAGACTCCCCATCGTCTTCTGGAACTGCCTCCCCACCCCAAACTCCTCTGCCTGGCGTTCCCTGAAACCTCTTCTCTGGCCAACTGGTTTCCTCATTTTGCCCTGGGCAGGCTCTTAGCCACGGTGTCTGCATTCCTGGTCTCAGCAGCTTTTCAGCCTGGAACCCCCTCCAGCACACTGTCCTCCAGAGAGCCTTCCCTGACTGCTCCAGCGGGCATAGGCCACCCCTCTGCCATGCACGATGTGCTGTCTCCCCTACTCATCGGATGCTCAGCCTGCTGCCGGCTGATCTCCCTGCCCCCAGACTGTAAGCTTCTCTAGGGCCCAGAGCACAGAAGAGGCTTGAAGACATCTCCTCCATGTACCTGTCTGTCATCGCCCATCAGCTCTCCAGGAGCAAGGACTGTCCCTCGAAGTTTAAAGTTATTTGCAACTGGCCATTTATGTGCAGGCCAAAAGCCTCCTAAGACATCTAGGCCAGTCACCCAGTGCCAGGATTTGGTGTCTAGGATGTTGGGATCATGGATTTTCCCCGATAAGGGTCCCGGCTGACCTCTAGATTTCTGCAAAGCCTTTGTCATTGCCAGGCCCTAGACAGACAAGGCCATGACTGGTCAGGTTGGTTCTCAACCTGGGCACACATGGAGTTTCTCTATCTGCTCCTCCCAGCTGATCCTCCACACTCAAATAGCACAGACAGACTCATCCTGCGGCTGGCTGGGCTTGCACCTGGGCAGGTTCAGCTTCAGACCCTCTTTGAGGACCCCTGGCTGGGCTTTGACCTGAGCAGGTCCAGCCTCAGACCCTCTCTGGGGACCCCTACTACCCACCATGCCAAAGGGAATGTGGGGTGGGGGCATGAGAAGCTAAAGAGCCCAGCCTGAAGACTGAGGCAGGACCCATCCTCATCCTTAATGGATATGATGGTTGGTATTGATGCTGGGAGAACTTCCTCTAGGTGTCAGCACCCCAGCACAGATCCGAGGGAGGACAGAAAGGCTTGGAAGACTGCCCAGAAAGACGGAGGCACAAAGGCTGATTACTAGCCATGTGGTGTTGTTGAGGAAGTCACCTCTCTTCTCCAAGCTCTCATTTTCCCCTCCATAAAATGGGAGTGCTCCTCAGCCAATTGTGCAGGGCTGCTGTAAGGCTCAAGGCACTCTCATTGGAGGCTCTGGGGTGACTTAATGAGAGGATTGAGGTCCCACTGGCTCTATTTACCTTCCTTCCAGAGCCCTAGCAGTTGCTGCTACAGGCAGTAATTGGTCCCCATGTGCCTTGTCCTGGGCTGGGTAGGGAAAAAGCAGACCCTGCTACAGAGGCAGGGCATGACCAGGAAGACTGGATGGGAGAATGAACTAGAGAAACAAGACTCCAGGATGGGCCTGGTAAGCTTGGGCTGGAGGATGAGAAGAGAAGATGTCCCCCAAAAGCAGATACTGTGCGCGTGTGCATGAGCAGAGGTGTGTGCGCCCTGGGATGTCAGTAGCAATGAGATTCATGGTTTACCAAATCTGGGTCTTTCTATTCCAGAAAGTGGACCCTGCTCTTCAGCCAAACCAATTCTTCATTACTTTGAAATATCTAGGATGCCACATATTTGCCTTGCTTGTCTCTGTTTTCATGCCTTTGCCTGTGACACAGTCCAGATTTGTCCTCTCAGTAGACTTGTCATTCCCATAATCACCACCCCCAGGAAGCCTTCCTTATCCCATTCCATTCTGGTAATTCACATGCTCAATATAGCTGTGGCCCCAGGCAGTATGATTTCTATTTGCACTTGTCAATCAAACCTTGCCAGAGGTCATCACCCCTGCCACCTCCTCTCTTCTCCCATGGACTGGACTATAAAAATAAAATGACAACTTCAACAGCTGTCATCAAGGAAGATTCCACAGTTCACCAACTATGTTTCTCCTGTGGCAGCTCCGAGGGGGTGTCACCATCCACTTTGCAATAGGAGGATGCAGCTCTCGGGGCAAGACAGCACTGTGAGAAGGGGATGGAATTGGGATCAGAGGGCTTGGCGGGCAGTGAAGCCCAGCCGGGTCCCTGCTCCCCACCTGCTCTCGCTCCCTCCCTCTATCCAGTTCAGTAGGCCTAGACGACTGCTTCCAAAACTCCATTTCTATCACAAAACTCCCCTGCCCAAAAGCTTTACATGGCTTCCCTTTACCTAAATGTATCCATTTAAAGCAGCTTCTGGAAATCATTGCTCCCCCCCCCCAAAGTAGGCCCCCCATTCTGGCCTCTTGGGGTCTTCCAAGCCTGCCTTAGTTTGGATTATTTTCCCACTCGGGAAGCTCTGCTCTTTGAGCTCATCCGTGCTCAGATCCTCCTCCCCTCTGAAGGCCAGGCAGGTGCTACCACTTCTGATCTCTCTGGTTCATGCCATCTCATCCCTCTTCCTGTCCCTCCCCCATGATCACCTGTCCCTCCCCCATGATCACCTGTCCCTGCACACCCCGCCATTTCCGTGTTTTATCAGGCTGTTCCCAATGCGGTGTGCCGGGGCCAGAAGGGCGCTGGATACATCATGTTCAGGGCTCACTCAGTGCTCACTCGATACACCAGGGCTCACTTGGTGCTGTGTGGAGGACACCACCTAGCCCTGGGAGGATTGCCTGGGAACTTTCTCTCCTCTCACCCATCTCCCAAGGAAGTGGGGGTCTCCCTCCTCCACATTCACATAGTGGCCGGGCCAGACGGTACTGACATGGGAGTGGCGATGGGATGGGACACGAGAAGACCGTGGTGCCTTCTCTCTGTCATTCCTATTGCTGGGCACACAGGCATGAGGCAGCTTTTAAATATCATCCAGAAGCCCATTTGCTATGATTAATATCCCATTTCCCCTGAAACAATCCTTTGCTAAATTAGCCGGGGCCAGAGGGAATTTGTTGAGGAGCGGCGAGTCTCAACTTAACTTTCCAAATGGATTAAAAAAAACTTCAAAAACAAAATGCAGATCAATCAACACCCCCTCCCACAGCTGAAAATCTAAAGTCCATTTAAATTCAGCAGGTTTGCAGTTAATTATATTTTTCCACCTATGGCAGGAGTTACAGACGTATTTATAATGTGTGCCTGCTTTGCTGGCACCTCTGCAGGGCCCTCCCTGGGGACTCTTCCCCACCAGCCACTTCCTTCCCCAACCACAAAGACCAATTCTTCACACAGCTGCTGTTTGGGTCCAGTTGTGTAAATAGAAGAGGCTTCTTGGCTTTTTAAAACTTATTTTTACAAAGGGGCTTGAGAAAGAAAGGAGATAAAGATTCTCTTAAATTTTACGTCAGAAGAGCTGGCCTGGTGGCTCACCCCTGTAATCCCAGCACTTTGGGAGGCTGAAGCGGGTGGATCACGAGGTCACTAGTTCAAGATCAGCCTGGCCAAGATGGTGAAACCCTGTCTCTACTAAAAATACAAAAAAATTAGCCGGGCATGGTGGCACGTGCCTGTAATCCCAGCTACTCAGAAGGCTGAGGCAGGAGAATTGCTTGAACCCGGGAGGCGGAGGTTGCAGTGAGCCAAGATTGTGCCACTGCACTCCAGCCTGGGTGACAGAGCGAGACTCCATCTCAAAAAAAATTAAGTCAGAAGGAACAGGGATCGGCTGGGCGCGGTGGCTTACCCCTGTATTTCCAGCGCTTTGGGAGGCCAAGGCGGGAGGATCATGAGGTCAGGAGATCGAAACCATCCTGGCTAACATGGTGAAACCCCATCTCTACTAAAAATACAAAAAATTAGCCGGGCATGGTGGTGGCGGGTGCCTGTAGTCCCAGCTACTCGGGAGGCTGAGGCAGGAGAATTGCATGAACCCGGGAGGCGGAACTTGCAGTGAGCCCAGATCATGCCACTGCACTCCAGCCTGGGCTACAGAGCGAGACTCCGTCTCAAAAAAAAAAAAAAAAAAAATTAGAAGGAACAGGGATCATTGAGAATAAAACCCCAGGGCAGAGGAATGCTGCACTGTGATCTAGGGAACCTAATGGCTGGAAATGCTAAAGCAAAAATGGCAGGGAATGTGGTCAGATAGGTGACAGAACTTCCTGACCATCAAGGAAGCCATACCCTAGGCAAGCAACTGGGCCTGGCCAGGAGGTGTCTAATCCTTCAGCCCTTCCTAATCTTTCAAACCGCCTGCACAGCGCCTGTCTGAGCACCACGGACTGTCTGGCCATGCTGTCTTATGTCTCATACAAACGTCTTGTGTTGTAATGTCATTTCTTAAACATCAGCCCCCAATAAACCTAGGATTCAAGTATACAAAAGATCTGTCAGGACATATGCTTGGCGCTGGTTGGTGTTCAAGGGAAAACATGCCCACCTATAGCTTGAGAAATTCAGGTAGGGGATAGGACAGGACAGGCAGGCAAAGCAGGAGCCCAAGGCATGGAGAGGAGACAGAAAGAGGCTGTGGAGTTGTTTTACTTCTTAAAAATGTTTTAAAATGGAAGCTGGGTGAGAGGCAGACTCATAGGGTGGGGGTAGGGTAGACACAAGGGCTCCTGCCCACCTCCCAGGCCTAGGAGGTGCTGTGTCCTGGCCAAATGGGCAGGTAACTATCCCTCAATCCAAACTCCCCTTGGTTTCCTGTGATGCCTCCCCAGGACCCTTGGCCAAGGACATGGCTATGGAAGGGCTATGGTGATGAGCTGTGGGTGTCCAGGTCTGGAGCAGGGCTTGAACAAGGATATGTAGCCCCCAAAACACATATACAGGGGCCACAAGAGGAGCCCACTCACAACCCACCTTTCAGAGGCCTCTGTGGGACAGGAAGTGTGGAGGCAGGTGGGTAGGTGAGGGTGGGGGTCTCCAGCTCTGAGGGGCAGACTCCTTCTCCTTCAGTCACTGGATGCCTTCTCTCCCAGACTGCACCCTCCATGCTGGGGTGGGGTTAGCTCTGCTCATCCCAGGGTCTCCCAGGCAGAGTCCAAACCAACACCAAATCAGTGGGTAAGGACATGCTGGACCTGGGAGGAGGCTCTTAGTTTCTTATGGACTCAGTGTAATTTCAGATTAATTTTCAATGTGCTGTGGTCCCAGCCCTCTGGATGTTCCTCTGCAGCCTCTCCTGCCTGGGCCGAGGGCTTCCTCAGCAGAGCTCTGAGAAGTTTCTGTGCGCCCAGAAGCTTTTGTCCGGTGGGTCACTCGCTGACTCCTAAGATTGGAAAATTGACACTTCTGTATATTGAATTTTTGTAAAGCGGGGCCAGCTTGCACATCCAGTTCATCTGCACACTCGCTAAACTGCCTTCCTAGTGTGGGAGAGAATAGCTAGAAGAGTCTGGAAGGGAGAAACCCAGTACCGAAAGTCAGCAGTTGTGGCTAGGGGTCTCCCCAGCCATGCCCCAGAGCCTGTCCCACCGCAGCCACTGGACACTGCCCCCACCCAGGCCCGCACTCCACAGCTGGTGGCCTTCAGGCCCTTGAAGCCCTTGCAGATAACACGTTGTCTGTGTCTGTTTAGAAATAAAATAATGCTCGGAGGAGTAATGAGGAATTTAATAGGATTTTAAAAGCCGCAGGAACCGATAGGGCTACAGATGGTGGAGGGGCCGGGAGGATGCAATCGGCCAAGGGTTTATGGTGGGGAATGTGGCCTCAGGGAGGGCCTGGGAGCCCAGTCACTCACATTGTGTCCAACCTCATTAGCTGGCCCAGCGGGACTCCGCTACCACATCAGTGCTGGTGCGGTGAGGGGGGACACCCTGAAGACCCTGTGAAGTGTGCTGGGAGCACCTAAAGGCTGCAAGAACGGTGGACACTTGGCCAACAGCTGTCTCAGGGATGCCTCCCAGGCTGTCACACCTGACCCCAACCCTCTCATGCCTTCCTCGCCCTGCCAAGGGCCCACCAGAGACAGGCTGAGAGACAGGGACACAGAGACACAAGATGCGGGAGTGCAGGGAGGAAAGAAACAGTGGCTTCCAGTCACGTTGTGGCTCACGCCTATAATCCCAGCACTTTGGGAATCCGAGGCAGGTGGATCATTTGAGGTTAGGAGTTCAAGACCAGCCTGGCCAACATGGCAAAACCCTGTATCTACTAAAAATACAAAAAAAAAAAAAAAAAAAAATTTGCTGGGCATGGTGGTGGGCACCTGTAATCCCAGCTACTCTGGGGGCTGAGGCAGGAGGATCGCTTAAACCTGGGAGGTGGAGGTTGCAGTGAGCCAAAAAAAAAAAAAAAAAAAAAAAAAAAAAGAAAAAAAAAAAAAAAAAAAAAAAAAAAAAAAAAAAAAAAAAAAAAAAAAACACGGGCATGGGCTCCCAGGTCTAGATACGGAGGCCAAGGGAGGAAGACGAGCAATTCTGCAGGACTTGGGGAGGGTAGGGGAACATAAAAGAGGTTCATTCACCCTCTGAAACTTCCCAGGGGGTCTGCAGATAGCTTACTGCCACCACCCTGCCAGGGCCCCCTTCCTGGCTGGTGCCCCAGGCTGCTCCCCTTTCCGTCCTCCAGCCTCCCCTGCAGCTTGTGGGGGGGACAACAGGACATTCTCACGGCCGGCTCAGCCCTGCCTGCCTTCACCTGCCCACCTTGCTTCTCCTGGGTTCAGTTCTCAGCTGCCTGCTTTGCTGATCCGCCCTGGGCCTGATAGAAGCCCCTGAAGGAAAATAGGTTCCCGTTGACCAGGGAGAAACTCGGGAGCCCCTCAGTGGTGGAACCTCCAGCCCGGGCCTCACTTGCCACAGCCAGAAGTGTGTTGTCGGCTGGTGGTTTCATCTGGCAGCTTCTCTGTGCAATTGGGCCTGATTCTGCTGTGCAGGTGGCCACCTGTGTGTGTCTGTGTGTTGTGTGCTTTTCAGTTCTGGGTTCCTGGAGAGGGTGGCAGACCCTGGAAAGTGGTTTTCTTTCTTGCTGTGTTCCCTCTGGATGGACTCCCCAGTGCTAGACCCATCCACTCCCAAGCCTGTGCCTTGGGAGACAAGAGTTGGGCCCATTATCCCCAAGGCCCTGCTGAACCGAGCTTCCACTTGGTTCTCATGTGGCCATTGGGTAGAAAGAGATAGAGAGCCCACAGGACAGACAGAGACAGAGGCAGACACAGGCCCAGAAACACGGACAAGATGAGCACGGGCAGGTGGCAGCCCCTAGGGAGTCCTCAAGTCCCCTCTTTCCCAGGACTCTCCTCCCAACTCTTCATGGTTTCTAACTTCTCCCCAGCCAGCCACCTTGCTGGCTTTTCTGTCATTTCGTGTTGATGAGATAAAACCTGGTGGCCCCAGTCTGTGCCCCACCCCAGCCAGCATCATCAAAGACCGTCCCCACCTCCTAGCAGTAACCATCACACTGGGGTTTAGCCAAACTGGGCCTTGTCTGCTCTGTGTCTGGAGGAGCCCAGAGTGCTGTCACACGGTTTTCCCATGAAGCACCCCCCAGTGTGCCATGCACTCATGGTCACTGACAGAGGCACTGCAGACACACGCCCAGTTCCACACACACACACCCAGGGAGGGGGGGAAGAAACATCCTCCCCAGGGACACAGGGGAGATAGCACGCATCTGCAGTCTGCTATACCTGACCCGGGTATCAGCCACTCGTCCCCTCCTTCAGGGCCCCTGTCTGGCTGCTGATCTTCTTCGGCCCACTGAGTGGGGTGGGCACACACCTCCGTTCAGCCCAGCAGCTTCCCAAACAAGCTGGCTGCCTGAGGCCACGGTAGTCAGAGCCTCTACCTCTTCATCTCTGACTCCCTGAAAGGAGGCCCTACAACCTGGCTGCAGGAGGTACCTTGGTGGGGGGACTGTCCTGTCACCTGGACTGAGACCTGGGAGGAGAGGAAGTGGTCAGGGCTGCAGGGCAGCTTTCTAGGGACACAGCTGAGCATGAGCCAGCTTTGGGGTCTTGGGGTGGGGAGTGTCTGCCTGCCAGGAGGCACAGGACACTGCAGTGCATGCCCTAGGGAGGTATCATCACCTCTGAGGGGGCCAGCTGCCATGTTCAGGGCAGGCAGGGAGGGGCCTGCTCTCCACCTGGCTCTGTCCCCGTCCAGCATCACTGGTTAATGAATTGGTTTGCTTATATTGGGGGTAAATCTGAGTTTAAATACAACTTGCTCCAGTGTGCTCTTGGGGATAACTGGATCCCCCAGGCAGACAGGTGGCTCCTGGGGAGGCTCTTCTTTGGCATTCCTTCCCTACTTGATTGGAACCCCAGCTCCTGGTGGTGGTAGCAGGGGCCCTCTCTTCTCTTCCTGCCCAGGGACATTCCAGCCCTCTCTCTGTGATCTCTTACCCAGGATCAGTGCTCCTGCTTCCAATAGTGATAAGCCCAATCCCTTGGCCTTGTGTTCAAGGCCCCATTTTAACTTTGTGTCCTCACTGTATCCCAGCTCTCCACCTCTTGATCTAATTCCTAATTCCCACTTCCTCCAGGAAGCCCTTCCTGCTTGCTCCAGGCCACAGTGAATTCTCTCTTCTCTGACCCACTCCTACTCTGGTCTTTCATGTCTCATGGGTAGGTCTGGGAGCTCCTTGTCCAGCCTAGCCCTGCCTGCCTCACCTGGAACCCTGCTCCTCTCACTTCAGCCGCCTTGAGAATGGGCCTAAAGGTGAGACAAATGTCTATGGTGCCTTCCCACTGCTCCTAGGCCACCCAGAGTCCGAGAAGCCCTCCTGGGAGTGAGAGGAATATAGGTAACCTGGGTTCTGGTGGCTGACAGGTAGGAGTTGGAATTTTGGTTCTGCCACTTTCTGTCTGTGTGCCCTGGAACAAGTTATCTAGCCTCTCTGTGCCTTCGTTTGTACCTTTAGGTGGGGCCAAGAACATCCATACCTTGAGATTGCTGTATAAATTAAACATATTTCCGGCCGGGCACGGTGGCTTATGCCTGTAATTCCAGCACTTTGGGAGGCCAAGGCAGATGGATCACCTGAAGTCAGGAGTTCGAGACCAGCCTGGCCAACATGGTAATACCCCATCTCTACTAATAATACAAAAATTAGCTAGGCGTGGTGGCGCACGCTTGTAATCCCAGCTACTCTGGAGGCTGAGGCAGGAGAATCACTTGAACCTGAGAGGCGGAGGCTGCGTTGAGGCGAGATCGTGCTATTGCACTCCAGCCTGGACAACAAAAGCAAAGTTTCATCTCAAAAACAAAACAAAACCATATTTCCATAAAATCCCTAACAGTCAGTGTTCTGTAAATAGCAGCTTTGTGGATGATGACTCCTGAGACCCCCAGGTAAGGAGACGAAGGCCCAGAGAGTGTGGTGTGCCTGAGCTGGAGCTCATTCCGGATAAGAACGTTCCACAAGAACAAGAACTGCATCCTGTACTCTTCCTGGACTCTTCCTGGTGCTTGCTCCAGTCAAGCACTCAGCCAGCTCCACTTCCTGCTGTACCTGTATCTCCACTCCAACTCCTCCAGAGGCAAGGCTGGCACTGCCCTCACACCAAAGACAAAAGAGCTCCCTGAACTGCTCCTGATAGGACAATCAGCCTCAGCCTGTCAGCCTCAGCCAGCAATCCATACGTGTCAGAGACAGGAGCCCTGAAAGTTACAAAGCTGCCCCTGTGCACACAGACCTGCCAACAGTCTGCCCATGCCCATGCCCATCCCTAGACACCCCCATGCCTCATGCGTGTGGGTGGATGTGACTGGGAATGTGTCTAGAGGCCTGAGATGGGGGATGAGAAGGTGGACCACGATATGGGCATGCAGTGGGCTGCAGCCCGCTCTGTGCCGGGCGAGGTGGAGAGAAGCCTTCCTCCTGCCCCCTAGCCAAAGGTCCCAGCATGTTCCCCAAATCCTAAGCTGATAAGACATCTTTCTGTGCTGCTTATGAGCATTCAAGTACACCTGGAGGGCAGCTGGGGATGGGTGTCCTGTGTCCTCTGGGTTTTGGGGACTCGTAACCTGGCTCACTGCTGAGCCAGGGCTGGGGCTGACCCTCCCCATCCTTCTGTGGCCACTGCCGGCTTCTGCTCCCCTCACACCACTGTGCCCCAGTCTTCCCTCACCCACTGTCTTCAAGGCCTCGCTCCCCGTCCTCCTCCTGCCGCTTCTCCCCTCACCTCTCTACTTTTCTCACCTCCTTCCCTTCTCTCCTCTCCTCCTGCCTGCTGCCATCATGCCACCTCCTCCACCCCTCTCCCATTCCTTCTCTCCATCCCCCTCTCCTGTTGCCTATTTCTTTAATCTTTTAAAATGTTCACTTCTCCCCCCCTTCTCCTTCTCCCCAGAAGTATTTAATGGCTATTAAATTATTTTAAACTAACTTTCTTTAAAAAAAACCACACAGCTTGGTGATAGTGCTGACTCAGGGCCATCTCACTGTTTAATATTGAATATGCAATTAATAGATAGATGTTCAGGTTTGGCTTTCCCCCCACCTCCCCCCACCCCCCACTTTCTACTGCAAGAAGAATAAAAGAGCTGATTAATCTGGTTCGCGGCGAGTGTCAGCCGCAGGAGATATATGGGGGAAAGCCGATGAGATTAGCATCCTGGAGTCAGAGAGCCTCTGACTTGCCTCTGAGGCAAGTTCAGGGAGAGAAAGGTTTGAGTTGGAGCCCAGCACGGCCTTGCTGGGCAGAGGGGATTCCAGACATCCCTCTCCAGTGCTGGAGAAAACGGCCTGGACTATGACCTGCCTGCTCCGCACCAGATGGCGCCTCCTTGTGGCCCTCAGAGGCTTGGGTCGGTGGCCCTTGTTCATGCCATCCCCCCTTCTCAAGCTCTGGGATCTCCCACCTTCAAGACCAGAAGTGCCACCTCCCCTGAGGCCTCTGGCTGCCCCCGCCTGGGGCATCTCCTCTCCGGAACTGCTGCTGGCACCTACTATCCCAGCTTTTCTGCCCATCCGTGAGAGCTTCCCTGTGCCACTGCCTCCTGGCCGGGCCGTGTGAACTGGGGGCTGCAGGTGAGTCACTGTGTGCCTGGGTGATGGTCTCCAGGAGACACCCCTCGCACTGCTGTGGGCCTCATGTGCCCTGGACGAGGCTGAGTGAGGATGGCACTCCTCTCACCGCCAAGGAAGGGACAGGAGCAGGCAGCACAAACCACATGGGCTTCGCTCACGTGGGCCCCTCACACCTGAAGCATCTTTACCCCTCAACCAACTGGACCTCGACTACCCGGGTCCTTAGGACTAGAGCACTCCATGGGTGTGAGGAGGTGTGTCTGTGCCCTGGGGCATGGGATCCCTTCAGGCAGCACCAAGACACCAGCCCAAGCCCTAGTGGGTAGGATCTGAGGTCCGGGTTGGGAGGGGGCCTGAGTCCTAGAGACATTGTGCCTGGGTCAGTGCCCTGCTGGGGCCGGAGGGCAGAGGCCTGACTGAGGGGATGAAGGAGTGTTCTGAGCAGGCCCAGGCCCCAAGGATGAACAGATCACCAGCGGCCGCACCACAGCACCCTCCAGGACAACTGGCTCTCCAAATTTGCAAGTAGCTATCGCCTACTCGACATTTTGCCCTTGATTTCCCAGTAAACTTTCTGAGGAAATGAGGGGGAGAGAAATTCCTTGGTTCCTGGCTGATCCAATGAGCAGGGAGAAACCCAGAGCACTGGGCCTGGGCCTGGGCCTGGGCCAGGGGAGGGTGGTGAACACGGACACTTGGGCCAGAGCCCCAGGGCGTGGCAGGGTTGGCAGAAGCCAAGAGCTCCTGACTGGGAGGTGGAGGGCAGCTGCGACTGGCTGTCCTATCTTACTACCTGGGCCCTCATGCTGGACATCCCAGCCCTGGCGGAGGGAAGGGTAGGCTGGGGCCACCTTGGAGGCTGTACCTAATGTCGCCTTCTCAGGGCAACAAAAGGCCCCAACTCCGGCTGGGCGCGGTGGCTCACGCCTGTAATCCCAGCACTTTGGGAGGCCGAGGCGGGCAGATCACAAGGTCCGGAGATCGAGACCATCCTGGCTAACACAGTGAAACCCCGTCTCTACTAAAAATACAAAAATTAGCTGTGTGTGGCAGCATGTGCCTGTAGTCGCAGCTGCTGGGGAGGCTGAGGCAGGAGAATGGCGTGAAAAAAAAAAAGGCCCCAATCTTACCTCCTTGGTGCCCCGGTGTTTCTCAATTTTCTAAACCTTTCCGGCTGTCCTGTCTCTGGTCCCATTGTGGCAGGAGGCTGGAGGTAGGGAGCCACCGCCCGTCTGTCCTCTGGGAGTGTCTCACTTCGGAATGGCTGTTTGGCTCACTGCCCGGCTGTGCCTGTGTGGGAACTTGGGCTGGGGCCCCTAGCTGGTGGAGAGGACAGAGTCTCTACTTGGGGGTCATTCACCTGCTCGGAGCCTCCGTTTGGCCCCCTTCCCTGGGGAAGTGGCTGAGAGCTCAGTTCAGAGCAATGTCTGGGCAGGGCCCAGTGGGGATGAGGCTCAGTGTGAGTGCTGGGGGCTAGTGATCAGGAAGGACAATGCCCCCCTCCCAAGGAGGTGGGCCAGGAAGGGGGCATGTGGCAGGGGCCTGCACATTCTTCTACCCTGTGGGGCTGGTGAGTCTCTTTCTCTGCCACAGGTGAGGTGTGATGGGCTCTGTATCACTGGGGCAGTTTGTTGCGGGAGGAGCTGGTGCCTGGGTAGGGGAGGCCTGATCTTGGATGCTGGATGTATTTTCTTTGCCATGTCCTTCCCTTTCATTTTCTTTTAATGTCAAAGTATGTTTGAATCTCATCTAGGGGAGCCTAGGGCCAGGGCTGTGCCTAGGGTGGGCCCTAGTTACACCTGTGGCTGGGATCGGGGGGGAGTACAGACACACAGGCACTGTGCCAAGAGGATGCTGTCACTTGGTGACGGAGCTGCCCCTGGCTGGCCATCTGCCTGACCCTTCCAGCGGTGAGCCTCAAGGTGCTGCATTCCCTTACCCAGGCTCTCCACGGCCAGTCTCCAGTGGGCTCCACATTCTGGGACAAGCATCTGTGGAGTGAGGCTGTGTCCTTCCCCTCTGTCCCTTTCCAGACACCTGTCTGACTGCCTGCCTCTATCTCCAGGATCTCTGCCTCAGTGCTGGCCTTGAGTGCCCACACTCCCATGGACCACTCAGATTTGCCTCCTGCGGCCTGAATCCTCCTACAGCACAGCTGCGACCACTTCCTATCTCCGTTCTGACTGCACAAGCCCCATCACGGTGGGGTTTTCCTTGGCGACACCGAGGTGGGCACACCCTTTTGGGTGTTTTAACGGAGGGGAGAAGAATATCCTGGGACATGGCACTTGTTTACTCAGAGAGGCACAAACCCCACCGTCTGGAAGACCCCAAACACCCCCCTTCCCTCCTGTCTCTCTCCACACCAGTCACCCAGAGCTCCAAAGCTCTGTCCCCAGCCCTCAGCCACGAGATCCCCAGAGGGGCAAGAGGAGGAGGCAGGGAGTCGCTGCATCGCATTGCTGCATCGGGAAAAGGAGGGAGGAGTGAGAGGGGGAGGGGGAGGGGCAGAGACAAGTGGGCCCTCACGTGAAGGGGGCTGGCGCAGGCAGCTACTACCTCCTCGGCTCTCGCTGTCCGCAGGCTTCACCTGGATCGGCCGGTTCATCTGCAACAGAGCACAGGGGGACAGCATTATAGCAGGCCTGCAGGTGAGGGGACAGACACCCAGCACTCAGGTGCACAGGTGGATGTGAGTCCACAGACTGCACCCACAGACACGCGCTCCCACACGCTGCTGCAAGCACATACACTTTCACCAAAGCGCTGCCCGTCTCCCCTCGACGGCACGGCCCCATGGCCCCATTCTTTCAGGGGGTTGTCTCTGGACGGGAGACCTTGAGGTGCCTCCTCCTCCTACTCTGAGCAGCTCCTGCTAGCCTTTGATATCAGAATCTGAGGTTGACAGAAATGTTGGCCTGTCCCTCTGTATCGCACAGGCCTTTGTGTCCCCAAAGCACACCCTTGGCTCAGCCCTGGTTCACTCAAACATCTGCCTTTATGGAAATGAGCTGGTCGCTGGCTGCAGATGGACCCCACCCAGGCCAGGGCATCCAGCTTCATCCCAGCCCGTACCAGCTCGCAGAAGTGGCCTGTGGGTCAGGCGTGGCCAAGGCTCTGGGCCGTCCAGCTCCGTGGTTAAAGAAGAGCTCAGGGCTGGGGCTCCCGATTGTGGCCAGGGCCGTTCTCTCAGGGAGTGCATGGGGTGGGCACGGCTACTTGTCCCCTGTGGTGTCTGCGTGCCAGGAGGACAGGACAGCAACGCCTGACTCCCCTAGCTGCTGGCCTCTCTCTTCCCTCTCGGGGATCTGTGTCAATGGCCCATTCAGGCCACTAGGGGTCT
The DNA here is from genome assembly GCF_009828535.3 of Hylobates moloch. Taxonomy (NCBI): domain Eukaryota; kingdom Metazoa; phylum Chordata; class Mammalia; order Primates; family Hylobatidae; genus Hylobates; species Hylobates moloch. The sequence continues at coordinate 42,359,908 of NW_026652280.1, read as the reverse complement.
CTGGACTCCAAGCATCCTGGGCTTGACTGCCTGGCTTCAAGGCTCACCCGGAGGCACCCAGGGTGGGCTCTACAGCCCGGAGGTCTCAGAGTGTTTTAAGCAATAAACATGAGGAGGATCACGCAAGCGGATTTTGACCTGATGTCTTCATCAGTGCTTCTGCTCTTACGTACCTCCCTGAGCCCTTCTTGCATCTGCATTTCTCTCACAAGCTCAGAGAGGCAGTGGGGCAGGTACAAACACCCCCATTTTAGAGATGGAGAGGCTGAGGCCAAGAGGCATTCAGGTGCTTCCCAAGGCCACCACGTGGCAGGACAAGGCTGGGAAGTGGGGCCTGTGGGGTGATTTCTGCATGTCTGTCCTGCGCTTTGAGACCTTCCGTTGCCAATTCCCTCCCGTACAGCGGCTGGACCAGCCAGTCACAAGCTTCCTCCTACCTTCTGGTCTAGGACTTGAAGTGAGTTTTGGCTGCGTCAAGACAACTGGGTGGGGGAGTATGGGTGCCTGTGACTCAGCAAGGTGAGCACGAGGTCAGTGGAAGGGCAGAGCCGTGGCCGGGAAGGACAGAGATGGGAGGCAGGATGCAGCCGACAAGGAAGGAGGCACGGGTAGCCAGAGGCAGCAGGGGAGGATGCCAGCGCCAGCCCACCGAGAGGGGCCAGGGTGTCATTGTTGTTCACCACCAGGTCCCCACTTGACATCCCTTATGGAGTTGAGGGGAAGCAAGGCGCTTTGTTCCCAAGCCCTGGCAGCAGAGAACACTGCCATGTTACAGCAAATTCCAATCACAGGGAGAAGGAGGAGGAACGTATTGAAGTTCCTGGGTTCCCCATGAACCAACTGCTTTCCAGTCTTTGAGGGAAGGATCCAGAAGGCCACCCAGGCATCTGGCTATGGGAGAGGGGCTCCAGGAGGGAGCCAGGTCGCTCCTGGTTCCCTGTCCAGTACTGTTTGGGACTCAGCATCTCACCCTTTCCTAGGCTGCCGTGTCCTCCTGGAATGCCCCGCCCTCCTAGCCTTCCTTCTCTGAAACCTGCAGCATTCTTCTCCCCCAAACAGGTCTTAAGGACTAACCTGGACCCAGTTCCGGCCCTGATGTTCTCTTGGACAGATTTCTACAGCTTTTCTGCTTATGTAATTTTACAATTCTCTGAGGTAGGGATTATTATATCCATCTTTTCAATGAGAAGAACAAAGCTCTGAGGAGTGGCAGAGCTGGGAGTCAGCCAGGATGAGTAGGCACATGAGTGCTACCAATACAATGGCCTTTGCCTTTGTCATATTTTATCTCAGTTGACCTCAGCTGCTCCAGGAGGAGGGGACCAAGGAGGAAGCAAGTGGGAAAAATACCCATCCCATAAAGGGAGATTGAGGCCAGGATCTTTGGGCCAGCAAATCAAGTATCTTTTCTGCCTGACTCCCACCCCACAAAATCTGGCCCCACCATGTCTTGCACCACTCCCACCACACATCCCAGCACCTTCCTCCCCCAAGTCCATTCCCTGGGCCTTCAAGCTCCCTGCTGTCCCTCCCAGCCTCCTCCTCTTGACAGTCTATTCATTCTTTGAGCCTAGTCCACTTGGCTTCTGTTATGGACTGAAGTGTGTCCCCCCAAAATTCATATGGTGAAACCCTAACCCCCAATGTGACTGTATTTGGAAATAGTGCCTTTAAGGAGGTACTTAAGGTTGAATGGAGTTATAAGAGTAGGGCCCTCATCCCATATGATTGGTGTCCTCACAAGAAGAGGAAGAGACACCAGGGACGTGCACACAGAGAGAAGACCATAGGAGGACACAGCGAGAAGGCCGCCGTCTTCAAGCCAGGAAGAGAACCCTCACCAGAAACCAATCCTGCCCACACCTTGATCTTGGACTTGCAGCCTCCAGAGCTGTGAGAAATACATTTCCATTGTTTAAGCCATCTCGTCTGTGGTACTTTGCTGTGACAGCTCTAGCCAACGAATAAGCCCCCTAGTTCACGAAGCCTGGTTGGTACCCCATTGGGAAGGGTACTACAAGGAGCTCCCTGTTTTCCATTAAAAACATACACTCAAGGCTGGAAATTGACTTGCAAGTGGGGGTGGTGCTTAGGTGGCCCAGGCCTCCCCAAGGATCCATAACACCCCTGAGAACAGGAACAGCTGCTATACGTATCACATTGCTAGATCATCACAACTTCTCCTGTGATGTATGCAAATAGATTGTCTCTAACTTCAGTCAAGGAAATGGAGTTTCAGATAGGTTAAGAAGTTAGCCTGAGGTCACAAAGGTTGTAAACGGTGATATCAAGATGAACCCAGGACTCCTGACATCTGCCTACTCATTTAGGAGATGCTGGGAACAGGTGGAATGGGCTTGGGATGGTCCAGGAAAGTTCCAAGCAGAGGCCAGGAGTGTGGGGGAAAGAGAGGAGAGCAGGGAGCCAGATGGGGAATTCAGGCTTCCCCTGCAAGGATGGGAGGAAGGCCTGGCTGAGAAGGGGCAGGCACGGGGGTGTGAACCAGAATCTGTTGGGCTTTGCCGCTCTGTCCCAACTGGGGAGTGAGGCCATTCCTGGGGCAGGAGATTCCATTCCTAGGGCCAGAGCATGCTAGGCAGACCCCACATCCCTAGGGGCCTCATCCTGTGTGGGAGGAAGGCTGGGACCACTGGAGTAGACTCCTTTCCTGGCACCTCGTTTCTGTGTTCTACGGCCAGTCTTCTCTAGTCGGGCCTGAGAGCAGCTGGGGTGAGTCCTGCGGATTGGTGTGGCCAGGATAGAGCTATTTCTGAAATGACAGGTCCCATTTTCCATGGTAAATTAAACTGGGCAAATGAAATCTCCCTGTGTCTGGAGACTTCCACCCTAGAGGCCACCCCAGTCGCAGGCAGCCAGCCCACTGTCCTTGGCACCTGGGCACCTGTGATGCTTTGGCCTAACATCCCTGCCCCAGGAGCCCTCCCAACCAGACGGGCCCTGGATGGTGCAGGCAGACCTCCTCCATGGTGTGCTGTTGGGCTCACCCCTCACACACTGCTTCTCTCCAGTTTTACTGTGGGCTTTCTGACAGCAGGGACATGGAGTCTCATCCAGCCTCCCAGCTGCCTTCAGCCAGGGGCTAGGCACCTACGGGGTGCTCTAAACAGATTGGTAAAGGAGAACTGAATTGGTTCCCGTGCAGCCATGGCTCCTGGGGTCATTTATCATGTCCCCTTACAATCTGATGGTGGTCAGCATCCAGACAGCCTTTGAGGGTCTTGTCAGAGAGGTGCCGGGCTAGATGGTGAGATAATATACGGCCCTGTGCTTTCTTAATTCTCAGCAGAAATAAAGTGTCAGGCTTGGTCGGGAAGATTTCTCAGCTGGAGCGGGCTCTGTACAGGTGGCCCTGGCCTGAAGAGAAACCTTCCTCCCTCCCCTAGTCCTCAGCCAGCCTCACCCAGCCCTGACTCTGCCCTGAAGAGGGAGGGGGATGGAGCACATCTGTCCTGGGAGAGGAGGCCGGACCAGGCTGTGGAGATCGGGAGAGAACAAGGCAGAGCACGACGACAGAGCGAGGGGAGAGGTGAAGAGAATGCCGGAGAGGGCGAGGGCAAGGGAGACCAGAGGGGTCAGAGGAAGGGCCAGGAGAGGAGGGAAGAGCCAGGAGTGAGACCAGGAGGAAGACCAGAAGGCCAGTTGCCATCTCCTTGCCCTTCTTGTAACTTTGCCCCCTGGGACCCTGGCCATGGCCTCAGGACCCTTTTGGTGCTTTTCCTGCCCCCATCTCTGCTCCTCTGTCAGCTACTCCTCTCCACCAGCGCGCTGTCCTCCCCAGAGGGCCCTGGGGCTTGTGGCTGCTGGGAATCTGGGCTGGGGCGCAGGAGCCATCCTTGCTGATTCTCTTTCAGAGAGAATCATGGAGGCCCCGTGGCCTTCAGTCGGTGTCTTCCTCCAGGTGCCTGAAGGGGGTTTGGTGAGCTGGGCCTGCCTTCCCTGGGTCAGGAACAGCTACCTGCAGCTTCCCTGGAGGCTCCTGGGGTCGATGCTCCGGAGACATCACAAACCCTTGTGAACGTGTTTCTACTTCCAGCCGGGCACCCCTCTGGGGGAGAGAGTGGGCCTGGCCCAGATCTGGAGCTGTCTCTGCTCCTGCCTGCGGCAGGGGGTGGGCAGGTGGATGGCCCCTTTCCTCTTCCGCTCAGGCTCTGCCTCCCTTCCCCCTTCCCATCCCTCTGCCACTTTTTGCATCAACACATATCCATGCATTAAACAAGACATTCCATTAATTTCTTCATCATCATAACTTAAGCTGGGACATACCCTTTAAATATTCATTCAGCTATGAAAACTGGGCATTAAAATTTTAATAATGTCAAGCTCATTTGAACCAGCCTCCTTGGGGACGATTATGATACAATTAGAATAAATACGATGATTGAGCTGGTCGAAAGGCTTCACCTGTCCAGTGTGGCTCCCTCTGCAAGGGGAGGCCTGTGGCTCGTGGGCAGACAGACAGACAGACAGGCCAAGCTGCTCTTTCCTGACTCCCCCCCAACCTTGCCGCTTCCCCTGCCTCCTCTTGCATCTGGTTCTGGTTCTGTGCTGCCAAGTCTACTCCCACCGGCCTCTGCAGGTCTCTGCTGCCTCCTTCCCCAAGCACCAGGGTGCAAGGGGCCCCTCCCTGTCTGAGAAGGTGGCCCTGATTCACCCCACCAGTTCCTACTACTCCTTTCCTGGGCCTGGTATGACCTGGGCTAGCTCACTGGGCTGGAGAGCGACATTTTCCTGACTATACAAGTCTCTTCTCTCTTACCTTACTGGGGCTCCCCGAGGCTGGAATGAGCACTCCGCCAGAGCAGAGCCAGCCTATGTGTGGGGTGTGGAGCCCAACTGCATTCTGCCACCAAAGGAGGGGAATATCTTCACCTGGCTTCCCCTTCAGCAGCAACCACCGTCCTGAGGGTTGGCCTGGAGGTTTGGGATGGGGCTGAGCCTCTCTTGTCCTTCACTGCCTGATGCCTGCTTAAAGCCAAAGCTGAAAAAGCCGGTGAGGGGAGAGGGAAGGCAAGGGGGGGTCCACTCCTACACTCATCCTGTCTCACTCTCCCTCGGGACAGCTGTCACCGCCCACGGGATCATGGGCCCTCCTCGGAGCTGGCCCCTCATCCACCTCTGTGCCCTCTGCTTCACGCTGGGCCCCAGCAGGGCCCCCTCACCCAGTGCTGTCTCTGAATAATGGAGTTGACTTTCTCCCTACCTGGAAAGCTTCCCTGTCACTCCTCATTGCACCCAAACCCTCCTATTCCCCCAAAGTCTAGGTTTGAAACTCGCCTCCTACAGGGAGGCTTCCTGATTTTCACACACGAACCTGCACTACTCCTTTCTCTCTCTCTCGTGCATGTGTGCATGTGTGTGACAGAGAGAAAGAGAGAGGGAGGGAGAGAGAGAAAGGAAGACGGAGATGGAGAGAGACTTACTCCACAAACAAGAGCGGAGATCAGGGCCCCTACTCATGGATCCCCAGAGGCAACCTCAGGACTGTGCTTCTTCCCTGGAGTATGTGTGTGCAACTGATTAGTGCTACGTGACATCACAGACATCCTAAAAGAATTCACTGTGGCAGGAGCAGGGGGATTCGGATTGAAGGAGATGATGGAAGAAATGTGCAAGAGCAGGTTCTCAACAAAGGTCAGCCTGCGCTGGAGGGTGGGGACCGATGCCCCGCAGGGAGCTGGGGAGAGGGAGGATAGGTGCTGGCAGCCGAGGTGACTGGCCCATGGGATGACCAGAATGCTCTCCAGAGTGACTATTCAAACCTCAGAGCTGAGGGTCCTTCTGGTTCCTTTTGGGACATGTTGGAGCCTGAAGATACCTGGCTCCCTGCTCAGCAGAAGGGCTCACCTCGCCAAGCTTCAGAGGAATACCCCTGGAGACAGAGATTCGTATCTTCCCCAAACAGACATAATTTGCAGCCTTCACCAGGAAGGCAGCTCTTACCTCCCTATTCCTGTGTGGTCTCTGAGGAGGGGCAGTCCTTGACCACCTACTTGTAACGTGCTTGTGTGGACTTGGCCCTGCTCGTCATCTACCCTGGTGTTTTAGGACAACACCAATTTGTATCCACCCAGAGAACTCAGGTTTTATGCTCTGCCCCCCAACCCCACCCCAGCACACACGATGGTCATGGAAACAGTGAATCAGCAGACCTGCACGCTAGAGCTTACTGGGAGGGTCTGTGCCCTAATCCCACCAGCATCACTGCTCTAAGAAAACAGACATAAATTGTAGGTCCCCTTGTTCCAAGCGCCAAAATAAAAAGTGTCACAAAAGTACTAAAATATAAAGCCTTTCCTTCCCTTCTTGGTCTTGCTCACTCTCTCAACTTACCACGGTAATTTTTATTTGCTATTTGATGTCATTTCAAGTAAAGAAAAGTATAAATTTTAAATTATTAGCACAGACTTTACAGTTCATCTTTATTTTGTGCAATGCCAGTTTTAAATGCAAGTATCAGAGCATTTACCTCCTATGCAGAGTCACCAAAATTTCAGTTTGTATTTTGTGGCTTATGCCTGGAGGGTGCCTTTAGCTGGAAACGCAAGCCAAACTCAGGAAGGCTGCAAGAGAGGTCCCCTAGGCAGAAGGAGTTCCCAAGGGACTTCTGCCTCAGACATGGGGACCCTCGCAGGTCCCTGGAGTCCCACCTGCAACCTGGGATGCAGCTTGGCCCTGAGGACTGCGGGGCTCCCTTCTCATTGGCCATGGACTGATGTGTCAAGCCCCAGCTGAGGGTGGGCTCTGAGAAGTCGAGCCAGACATCACCTCTTCCCATGGGCCCTCGGTCCTGACCCATGGTGGACAGAAAACTTTCAAGGGTATTGTAAACTCTGTGCCTGGGACATGCTAGGTATCTGTGCAATAGGCTCATCTTTGCTGAGTCATGGCCTCTTTTGGCTGGCCAGATGTGGCACAGCACGGCAGCCTGGGCTACCACAGAGTGAATGTGACCAACCCTGACCCCCTTAACCTGTGCCTAGGCCACTGCTGGCTGGTACAGCAGTGATTGCAGGTGGGACTCTGGACATGTGGATTGCAGGTGGGACTCTGGACAGGTGGGACTCTGGACATGCTCTCCTGGGCAGGTGGAGAGAGGCTGAACTATGCATGAGCAGAGACTCCAAGCCCCATGGACTTCATTTGCAAAGCACAGGTTCAAAGATAAAGTGTTAAGAATTTCAAGATGGAGACTGCAGAGCACGAAACCCAAGCGTGGGACTCTTCTAAGTGTGGGGCCCTGTGTGGCCACATGCGGTTGCCTGCCCGTGACACTGACCTGGGGGTGCCTTTCTGGGTCCCCATCTTCATCTGCCCACACCAGACATCAGGCGTTTTGTGGATCATCAGGTGTTTTAAGCATTGCCCAGGTCTGTGCATTAGTGCTATCTCCAGAAAGATCATCAGTTCATCTTTTAAAGATAAGCTTTGTGCAATTTTGAGGGGATAGACCAAGAATTTTCAGCCATAGGGATAAAAGCCTGGTGATGCAACCAACTCAATAAGGACAGAGAACTCACCAGTGAGCTTGTGGGGATCAAAGGTGGGTTTGCTCTCCAGAGACCCTGCCCTCCACCAGAAATTTGTCTTCCCGGCGCTTAGCAAATTGTAATTAGCAAATTAATTAATGATGAAATTATTTGTTTAAAGACCCAGGAGGGCAGGGTCTGAATCACAGGCCCTATTGAATTCCAGGGGCTGTGCTTAGTCGGCTTGGAGTCGCTGTGGGAGGAAAGAATGAACCCTTGCCTGAGGGCTTCTGCAGTCCCCTAGTGAGATTGGATCCCAGGGGAACCGCAGAAGCGGCACACATTATTTCTAGCTTGTTGTAAATATATTAATGCTTTAATTACCTCCTTAATAAATCGCATATGGTGCGTTCCATAGAGAGGGGTTAGAGATTCAAGAAATCTCATCTGTTGTCAGCATAAAATTCTGACTCCAGGACACCCTCAGCAGTGATTTCAGAGACACCTGACAGATTTATGGATCTGTTTGTCTGTTTGCCTCCACCCTGAGGAGTTCCCGATGCCCATGCAGGGCCCAGCATGGCCCCGATGCACAGTAGGTGGTCAGGAAGTACTGATCAAATGATGACTGAATCCTCCATCACATCCTGTCACGACCCTCGTTCCCTCCTGCCTCATCTGTGCCCTTGCAGCAAGAGTGCCCAGAGGCCAGAAGTGGGTCACCACCGGACAGCCTTGTTTCCAGCCCAGAGAGAAAGGCCCTTTAATCCTCCCTCCTCCAGCAAAGTGATGTGTTGCACCTTTGGATTAGGAAGGGTTTATTGAAGCGGTGGCGATCATCTTTTAGAGAGACAGCCAGTGAGCACCGACCAGACAGAAGAACCGGAGGTTATTGTTAAAATATGCAAATCCAGAGCCTATTAAAATGCAAACCCTCCAGATAAGATTTTTTAATAAATTTGGTCTCTGCTCCCACTCCCCACTCTGAGGAGGCCATCTGATGCTTGTCGGGTCAGGACACATACTGGCATGTAGGCCCTGTCAGCTCTTCACCCCTCTCCTCATTCAGACTTCCAGCGCTGCGCTGCCTGGGCGAGGCTGGCTGTCCCTTCTTCCCCCAACGCCCTGTCCCTTGAACAAAGCACTTGAGGTCGTGTCAGGGTAATCTGCAGACATGTCTCACCATCTCCCCATACTGGCTGCATTCCATTTTTCACCTCTCCTCTCATAGCTGTGTCGGCAAAGTGAAGTCACAAGCCTTTGCCTCCTCCTCCAGCAAGCCTTCTGTGATTGGGTCCACCCAGTTACACTTACCGCCTTTCCAGTCATCGCCTCTGGACTCACTTTCTGTCAAAAGTAGCCCTCAAGGGGATGATGGGAAGGTCGCTGAGAAGCTGCACAGGCTCCCGAGTATGATAATGATATGGCGGGGATTCAGGCTGGACTTGGACATACTGGCTTTGAGTCAGGGTGGAAGGAGCCAGGTGTGTGGATTGGTGCTGTGTGCCTGGCTGGGGGTGTGCACTCGGGTCTCGGAGGCATGAGCGAACTGCAGTGGGAGAGGGTTTTCAAGTCCTTCCCATGCTCCAGACCTTCTGTTGACCTCATGACAGGGCTCAAGTCCTTCAGTCCTTCCTGAAACCTGATGAATCAGGTGAGCAAACTCATGGGGTGGGCAGGGTGTGGATGGGGTGGGGGCGGGAATAGCCACCAAAGACCTGGAGGAGAGTGGAGGGAAGGGCCAGTAGGGTGTGAAAGTGTGTGTGGCAAGTCGCCGAGGGTGGGAGGACAGGCAGGCAGGTGGAGGCGGGGAGGATCTGGTGTGGCCGCAGAGGATCTGGTGTGGCCATGGAGGGCCTGAGCTTGTAGAGTGGGCGGCGGGAGCCCCTGTTAGTTTGCAGACAGCACTGTGCACTAGGACTGCGTTTGGAAAGAGCAAGGAGGCAGCTGTGCGTGCAGGAGGTGCAGGAGGTCAGAGGTGACTGGACAGAGGTGCCTGAGACACCAAGCAAACGTTTGTTCAGTTCAAGAATGACCAGCAGAACTTTGGCACCAGTGCCTTCCCCACCTGTGGGAAGACAGGAGCCTAAAGCTTGTGCATAGGAGGTGCTTGATGAATGGACCCAAATTTCCCCAGGTTGCCTTTTATTCTTAGTTGTAGAATGACCCCTCACTCCAGTCCAAGCCTGGCCTTGTCCACCGTCCACTTGCAAAGGGTCTGGAGGATGTGGGGTGGGACGCAGTGGCCTCTGTCCAGGCAGCACCCTTTGCAGCCCACGTAGCCTCATTGGTCCAGCCCCCCACAAATAGGCCCGGGCAGTTGCTATGCTACAGGCAGCTCTGCTCAGCAGTGTCCAGAAAGAAGCGGTGAGCGGCCCTGACAGAGCCTGCTGTTGGGCCGGCTGGGGCTGCCTGCTCCTCCTTCTCTCTGCTCTCCCCACTCTCTCCCATCCGTCTCCGAGCCTCCACCCTCTCCTATCTCTCTACAAAATGCTTTCCCCTCACCTAAGGGGCAGGGCTGGGTTGGCACAAACAAAAAAGGTGCCCCTCACAGTGGTCAAAATTCCCTCAAGAGGCCCCGCCCCAAGCGCACTGCCGGTTTCCCAGAGGGAGGGAGGGAGCCCCTCCCTGCTAGGGGTTTGGAGCCATATTTATGGGTAGAAGCTTCCCGCGCGTGGCAGGTGAGGTGGAAGGACACGATGAAAATCACCAAGATGGAACTGGTGGACCCGTGACCATGCTGCTGCTGGGCTGACGTGCCCCCACCTCTCAGCCAGAGCTCCCTGAGGCCCTCACCGCCAAGGGCAGAGGGCTCTTTGTCTCCAAGCCCCATGTCCGTCTTGCTGCTCCCGCGAACACGCCAGGGCTGCACTGGCAAGGGTGGGAGGATCCTTGTGGTCTTAATTAAGATCTGCTGCCGTGGCAACCAAGCTAATTAGCCGGCATGGCCGGGCTGGGTCGCTAACCCTCTTCAGGGTGGGGGAGCGAGGGCGTGCAATTTTTTATATAACGGTAGTGGATAGATAATTCTGATGAAACAGGCCCTGATTTAGTTGTGAGGCCTGGATTTCGGTCTTAGCTCTGCCATATACTTGCTCATACAAGGCGGGGCTGTTACTTAACCTCTGAGAGTCGTATCCACGTATCCCCTCATGGGGTGTGGAGGGGATTAAATATGATCGCTCAGGCCAAGCTCTGAACATCGTGCCTGGCACCTAGTAAGAGCCCAGGAAATAAGCGACAGCTACCCCCTCCGTCCTCCCCCTCCACTCCCTCCTCTCCCTCTTCCCCCTCCTCTCCCTCCTCCCCCTCTTTCCCCTCTTTCTATTTCTCCTCCTCCTCTCACATCTTCCCTGCCTTTCTTAGTATTTTCCGTCACTTTTGAGGAATACCTAACATTTGATTTTTTTCCTTTCCACTCCGGAACACTCAGGCTCTTTTGGACTCTGCTGAACTGAAGATGTTGGACTCTGTGGGGAAGAGCTGAGAATGGGGTGGGGAGGCCACGCCTCATGGAGAGGCAAGATGCACCCTGAACTGAGGTTCTCATGGCCCCATTCTGCCCGCACTGCGTCTCCTCCACCCTGCCCCAGCTCTGCCCTCTCTGCTTGGTCTACCAGCACTGAAGCTGTTGTTGTGATGGGACACAAACTGCGTCCATCCATCCATCCATCCAGTGCTTACTGAGCACCTCTGTGTGCCAGGCCCTGTTCTATAGAATTGGATGGCACAGCAAACATGAGTGGCTCTTCCCTGAGGGAGCCACCACCCAGTCTCCAGAAAGGCCTTGCTGGGAGGGCACCGGGTCCATCCTTCCTGAGCACTGGCTGTGCACTGTTGCCTGATTCCCTGAATGCCCAGCCATGCACTCCTGCACTTGGCCTCCCACTCTCCTGAAAGTCCCTTCTTTACCTCTGATGTGTGGCTCTTGGGTGTTTACTCACATACGTATAGTGTTGGAGTTAGGCTCCCTCCTGCATGGGGCGTCCTAATCCAGGATGGCCAGCTCTAGTGATTAGAAAGGAGGCGTTTCTAGCCCCAACTCATCTCCCATGCATTTTCCCTCATCCACCCTGCCTGGTACCAGCGCCCCACTGGGTAACTCAAGCCCGTCTTCCAGAAGCTGCCCCCCAGTGCTGGGCCACTATGTAGCTCTGAGGTTTCAGTGTCTTTCTTCTAAACTCCCAGGCCTCCCTTCACCACTGGGTTTCTAGGTCTGTCACCCTGACAGCTCACAACCATCTAGGAGCCCTCAGATGTGGGGTGCTGGGCCTGGCGAGGGGATCTCTTCCCAGCCCACAGTGGGACCACTGCCTTCGGAGATTTAGAGCACACTGGCTGGGTGGGAGTGAGAAGGGGGTGGCATTGTGGCCACTGGCGGCTGGACGGAGACCCTTGTCTGTGTTATCCAGGGCCCAGTCTCCCTTCCCCCTCCAAGCCCTCCCCTGTGTAACTGTTCCCTCCACTCCCCCGGGACTGTGGACTCTGTTTTTAAGCTGAGCCTCTCCACGGCCAGGAGAGGTGTCCTGGTTCCACCCCCACCCTGCCCTGACCCAGGGGGGACAGCTCCTTTCTCTCTCCTGTGGCTCCTGGGCCTCAGTCTTAGGCCTGGCAAGAGCAGGAGAGAGTCCCCAGGCATGTTAAAAGAAAAAACAAGGCCCACACCAAGTAAATGACAAATCGAGAGGAAATTGCTCTTAATCCCTACGCCACAGCCTGATGATGCTGGCCAAGCGCAAACCTGAGTCATCCTAGAAATGGCACCGACATTTGCTTTTTAGAATTTGTTTTGTCTCTGCGCTTTAGATTTAATCACTCCCTCTCTCCCTCCCTCCCTCCCTCTGCTCCCCCCTCTCTCCCTCTGCCCCTTGCTCTCCCGTTTTCTAACATGAGCCTGCACCGCCAGCTCGTCCAAGTCTCTTTTCCTGGCCTTAATTAACACAGCTCTCCAGCTTCCAACAGGCTAATGATGAATCGGGTTAAATTCCAGACAACAGCCGCGCACCGCCATCAATTAGCCATCTCCGGGGCAGCTTCATTAATAAGCATCGATCACGGCCCTCCTCCTGGAACACGCCAGGGTCTCTGGGTCACGGGCACTGCCTGCAAGGGTGTCAGGCTCAGGTGTGGGTGTGAGCATGTGTGCGTGAGGGCTGGAGTGTACGGTGAGGGGTCTGCATGTGAGTATGTGTGCAAGGATGCGGGTGGGCCATGTAAATGGGTGACTAGGAGTGTGTGAGGTGTGTGTTGCATGTGCAAATGCATGTGTATGCATGTCCACGTATGAGTATGCATGTCAGTGCGTGCAGTGTGTGTGTGGAGGTGTGGGGGTGACTGGGTGTAGGTATGGCGTGTGATGTGTGTGCTGTGTAAGTGTGGGAGTGTGGTCAGGCGTGGCCCCCTGCTGCCCTCCAGGGTGCCCTCTCTAGCTCTCCTCTGAATTCCCTGTCCTCCCTGGCCTGTGTCTGGTCAGGTGGCTCAGGTCCTCCTCGACCCCTGAACATCAGGGTTTTCACAGGTGCGCTGCCCCTAAACCTGCCCCACTCTCCTCTCCCCTTAGAGACTCTGCCTGTGGCTCTCTCTTCAACCTTCACTCCCTTGGAGGTAATTCCAAAATCTCCACCGCCATCCTCTCCCCTTTCCTTAACGCATGCTGAATGACTGGTCATTCTCCCTGGCATGGCCTCCAGCCCAAGGCCTGACACCCGCAGCCTGCTGGGGCAGGAACATCACTGCCACTGTCCAGGGGCCTGACTCCCTCCCTCCAATACCTTCTGCTCCCCTAGCTTGGACTCCAACTCTATTCCAGCCATTCATACTCTCAGTCTTGACGGTCCTGCATTCAGCCTCCTCTGACATTCTTCGCAGCGCACTTCTGAGCCCTGAGGAGCAGCCCCCACCTCCCCAGATCCTAGCCCATCTCCTCAGTCTGCTAGCCACATGCCCCACAGCCGGCCCCAGGAGCCTCGCTCAGGTAGGGCTCACAGCCAGAATGCGCCCCTCATGGCTGTGGTGAGTGCCAGTCTCCTCCTCTGTCCTTTTCTCTATCCTGTGTAGGGCCTCACTCTGTCACCCAGGCTGGAGTGCAGTGGGCTGAGGCTCCTGCCTCAGCCTCCCAGGTAGCTGGGGCTACAGGCATGTGCCTCCATGCCCAGCTAATTTTTAAAATAATTTTTTTGTAGAGAAGGGGTCTCTGTTGCCCAGGCTGGTTTTGAACTCCTGGGCTCAAGCAATCCTCCCACCTTGGCCTCCCAAAGCTGAGATCACGGGCATGAGCCACCCCATGTGGCCTATCCTGTGTAGTTCTTAGCATGGCCTCCCCTCCACAAGCCCAGGCCCCCAGGACACCTCAGTGGGAATTTGTCCACCCGCCATTTCTGAAAGCCTGCTATGAGGGAGTGGCTGGGGTCACCCTCAGACTCATACGTGTAACAGTGTGCCCAGAGAGCCCACAGGGCCTGGCACACGTACATGCCAGCAGGGATGGATGTGGCCTCCTGAGGTGGCCACCAGCAGATCATTTCCTTAAAGGTTAATTAAGAACCTGAAGCTGGCCAGCGTGCGTGGCCGATGACGGTGGATGCGGCATCTCTCCAGGCCATTAAACACTAATTAGGTTTGGAAAGTCTACCGAGCTCCTGAGGTCTCGTCAAGGCAGGCGCTGGCCCTGTGGTGCCCTTCGAAATGCCAGCGCTGTCACCTCAACCCCCAGCGGGGCTGCCAGGCTGGCCCCATGACCCGGACCCGAGGCTTCGGCTGCGTCCCACTTCATTTCTTTCCATTTCATTGTCCCTCCTGGGCCCTGGCCGCCTCCGGCTGTGCCCCGCTCACCACTCCTGGCGCTCATAGGCCTGGTGGTCTGTCTGTCAACCCTTCCATGCTACATCCTTTCTGCTCGGGCAGCAACTCCTGTCTCTGCTTCCTCCTCAGTGGCTCAGAGACACTGGCCAAAAACAGGCCTGCGGTGGCCCTGGGGTCTGGTGAGCAGGACAGGAAGCTAACGGTGTGGGCCCAACTGACCTGGGCTCCAGTGTCCCACAAGCGGAGGGAGAGGATGATGTGGTGGGGAGACTGGTGAGACCCACTGCCTCCCATGGTGAGCCTCACACCCTCCCCTTGAGATTCTCCCCATCTTCAGAGCCACCTGAGGGCCTTTCCTGAGATGGCCTGGCCTCAATACTGCCCACCTCCGGCACAGGTCCTGTGTCCCCAGAGACCCGGCTCTCCAGCGAGGCCCCTCCTTCCCAGGGTCTAATTTCTTCCCCGGCTGCTGAGTTCAGCGGGTGCCACCAGGAGGCAGCTGCTCCTGATGGCATTCATTCATTCCCTCCCTCATTTGTTCACTCACCCATCTGAGTGCAGCCCTGGCATGTTCTGGAGGGTCTGCGGAGGAAATGCCCCTGCAAGGAGGTCCCTCAGCGACTGAGGCTTCATCTCCAGATGGCAGCGTCCTCTGCCTTGGAAGTCATGTTGCCATCACCCGGGCCCCTTTATCTTCAGCACAAATGGTTTGTCACATGGTGCGAGATTTGCCACTCAGTGACAGAAGCATGCTCATGTTCAAGTTTACCAGAAAGAAAGGTCACTCTATCTACTTCCACCTCTATGCTCTCCCAGGCCACCATGCCAGGGACAGGATTCTTGGTTCAGTTCTTCTAGAAAAGTTGTGAAGCAGAAACAAGTTTATCTCCAGTTCTCCCTGAAATGCCTGTCTGTGTTTAACCTGACCTCTGCCCCATGTTTGCAACAACCATCTGGAAAATCACCACTGTCACCACCACCATGTCACTGTCACCATCGTCACTACTGTCACTGCCACCACCACCACTGTCGCTGCCACCATCTGTTACCTTAACCTTGTCACTATGACTGTCACTGACACCATTGTCACCACTATCGTTGTCACCATTATCAGCACCTCTGTCACTGTCACCACTGTCCCCACCACCATCATATAACCTGTATGAAATATTGCTTAGCTCAAAGAGATACTGCTAATGGTGGGACTCTGGGTGCTGGGGTGGCGGGGGGATTGTTCCGGGTGGAGTGGAGCCTTCTAGGGGCCCCTCACACCCCATGTCATGGCAGGCCCCTATAATCTTTGGGCTCCACTGGGCACCAGGCCACTCGATGTCATGGGAACAGCATGACTAGCTCGGCCATGACTATCGGTGACCTGAACTCAAAATAAAAAGATTTTAAGCTCTCTGTGCTCTTGCTTCATTTCATAGACTTGAAAATGCAGGAGCCGTGTGTGTGTGTGTGTGTGTGTGTGCGCGCGCGCGCGCGTGTGTGTGTGTGTGTGATCTACCTTCACAGGGTGGCTTTGAGAGCAGAACAAGCCACATGGGCAACCATGCCCAGTGCCGTGCCCCAGGGCCAGCTTGACGTCCTTTTGCTTCCCTCCACCTTTCTCTCTGGACAATGCCCTGAACCCCCACTGCCCCAAGGAAGACCAGGCAAGAGGATGGGCAGTGGCCATCGTTTGGGTCTCTGCATCCATCCTGGTCCCAGAGCCCAGGGTTCCTTGCCTCCTTTGACAGGCAGAGCTGATGTGGGCTGTGTGGGCACAGGAGGCGCAGCCCAATTTTATAAGCACAAAGTATTATGATTGCATTGATTTCCATCATAAATCATATTTCCTATCTCCTGCCTCTCTCTCCTGCACACCCCAAGCTAAGCCTTGGTATTTTCTTTAGCTGCTGCCACTGCCAAGCCTGGAGATGATATTAGGATAATGATGATAAATTTTATCCTGCTGCCAAGCCACTGCTTCTGTATGAGGGAGGGGGAGTGTTTGTCCCCCAAATGGGTCCCTTGACCAGAAAGTGGGGGCTTGGCTTGTGCCTGGGGGAAGGAGGATGCTCACCAGAGCTCGGCTATGTGGGTCCATGCAGATGGATAGGTGGATGCATTTGTGTGAGCATGAGTGTGCTCATGCATGTAGTCATGTGTGTGCAAAGGCCTGAGAGGTGGCCAGGCACAGTGGCTCATGCCTGTAATCCCAGCACTTTGGGAGCCTGAGGCAGGTGGATAATTTGTGGTCAGGAGTTTGAGACCAGCCTAGCCAACATAGTGAAACCCCTTCTCTACTAAAAATACAAAACGTAACCAGGTGTGATGGCACACATCTGTAATCCCAGCTACATGGGAGGCTGAGGCAAGCGAATTGCTTGAACCTGGGAGGTGGAGGTTGCAGTGAGCCAAGATCGCACCACTGCACTCCAGCCTGGGTGACAGAGTGAGACTCTGTCTCAAAAAAAAAAAAAAAAAAAAAGCCTGGGAGGCATCTTGCTGGGTTTATTGTGTGTGGACGCATGGTCGTGCCCCTGCCAATGAATGAACACATAGCAGAGGGGGGCAGGGGGCAAAGGCAAGGGGAGAGGGTAGGCGCTGAACTTCCCAAGGCGCAGCCTCTCCCAGCCTTGGGATTGCCAGTGACTTGGGATTCTGTGTGTCCCGCTGTTTCCCCCACAGAGTGCACCCCACCTGCTGTCAGCACATTAATCCTTATTAGAACGGCTGCGTTAGGCCCTTTCCTCCTTAATAGCCTCAGCAGCTTCCATTGTCAGGGGATTAAAATGGGGTCTCCCCCTTTCCTGACTCCCACCACAATGCCCAGCCTGGGGGGCACTGATAGGAAAATGTCCGCACACATTTTCCTACCAACTCCAGCTTCAGGAAATCTTGCCGAAGTGCAGCCAACACCCAGGGTGGGGCACCCATCCTGACCTCAGAAATGCCACGTGAAGTGAGAGTGAGAAGCTGGTTAGTGGCTCTCTGAGCTCTCAGGCTTGTGCCTTTGCCAGCTGGGCTGAGCTCAGCCCTGACTGAGTGGGGGCTCCTCCAGCAAGTGATAACATCACTGGCGTACCAGGACCAACATGACAGTGCTCCTCACAAGGTCCTGGGCTGGGTCTTCACACAGTGGGGGAGTCCAAGGGGAGCCTGTAGGTTCTCTGAATTGGGGATGAGCCTGGGACAGGAAGAAGCTTCAGTGGGGACATGGTCTTGTGGCTGATCATTCATTAATTCTCTTGGTCATTCATTCACTCAACAGCTATTCCTGGGCTGAGTTCCCTCTCTTGTCTCCCAGTCCCACAGGCCTGAGGGTGGACCCCAGTGGTCAGTGGGCTTTCTGTCTTCTACACCAGGGGCAGCCAGCCTGAGATCCCTGAGCAGAGGTGTGTCGGGTTTTCTCAGATGGTCACAACTAAAGAAGTCTTATTTTTGAAGAACGTGTCCACGCTGATGTAGATGACAATCACAGTGAATCACAGACTCAGAGAAGATGCAAGGGCTCTAGTCCTACCAGGCACAAGCTACTGGCAGCATCTCACAGGCAACCCTGGTTTGAATGTCTCTGCTGACCGGAGGCTCACTCCACGCATGGGTCAGCTGTTTTCATCTATTCGACATTCTTTCAGTGATACCTAGCTAACGTCTGAGCCACTTGTAGATTCCACTGTTCAGTCCCCAGCCATTCATACAGGAAATGCCTAATTTCTCTTCTTTAGAATAATTGCTTAAAGTAGGGATGGTGATGAGAACCACCTTGGTGAGCAGGGAAGGGCACCAGCCACTCAGACTCACCCATGTGGGTTCAGTAGGGCACTTAGATAGGAAGTGAGATTTCAGGGCAGGATTTGGCTCCCATGTGCAGGAAATGGATCCATCATGGTTTGAATAACCAGGCTTCATGGGTGTGGCTGTGTGTCCTCCCAGGGGGTCTTGGAGGGGACAGCAGGCTGGGCTCTGGTCTGTGCAATCAGCAGCCCTGGGATCCCAGAGGGGCAGACTGGGAGGAAAGTGCCCACACTGGGCAGCTAGCTCAGCAAGCGACGTGCTGCTGACAGTGGGGGTGGTCTGGGCCACAGCCCACATGGGGACGTGGCATTTAGGTAAAATATGCAGAGTGTTCAGACACAGGAGAAGTATGTCCACCTTACACGAGGAGGGTTAAAGGAGACGGGGGCCACTCAGCCTGAGCAGGTGCAGGGGCATCCCACTGGAAGGCAGCGAGTGGAGAGCATAAGGGCTTTCCACCTGGCTCTGGGGTCAGGACATTGCAGACGGTTCACGCAGGAACTCCTGGTCCAACAAGGGCACAGGCTGCCTGGAAGCTCAGAGTGTCCTCTGCCCCATGACCGTGCTCTATCCAGCAGAACCTGTGGGCTGCTGTCCAGCATGCTCCAGAAGGGACCCTGCCTGGGGTGGAGTTGGGCCAGTGACCACTTAGGTTCCTTTTGACTCTAGGACTGTATGATGACGAAAGGAAGTGCTCCTAGGAGCTAGGATGGTGAAGGTTTCAATCCAACAATGCTTGCCTCACAGCAGGCACTTATCGTTCTAATGGATCCCTGATGCCATTAGGCTCAAGATCTTCCTCCTCCAGAAAGTCTCTCCTGATTAATCCCACAACTCTCTGACTCATCTGGGTCTCCTTGCTAAGACTCGCATACTCTCCTTATTTGTGATCTATCTGTAAATGGATCTGCAGGCTGCATGTCTGTGGTGCTTGGTGTTTTGTGTGTGTGTGTCCCAATCTCCTCTCAGGTGGAGGACAGGAGGACAGTGGAGCTCATCCTTGGTGCCACACACAAACTTTTCTTCTCTGCCAGCCCTAAAACTTGGTCTCTTAGAGCCATCCCTGGCAACTGTGTCCTGGTAGGGCTGTGGCCATTTTGTATCCACATAGGAATTTAGATTGGGGAAAGATAACAGCACGTGCACACACACACACACACACACACACACACACACACACACGCTAGGCACACAGCAGCCTCTCCACCTCCTCCCCAGTTTTCTGTTCCTGCCAGCAGTCCCTAGGGCCCCATAAAGATAGCAACCTTCTCTGAGCAGGTTAAGCCTGCAGAGTGCAAGGGTGGAAGAGTCTGAGAGCAGGGCTCAGAAAAAAGCGACCCCATGTTCTGTTTCCTGATGCTGCAGCCTGGTGGGGAAGGGGGCCTGCCTCGGAGGGTGGGAGGCCTGTGAGAGGCAGTGGAGGGCAGGAGTGAGGAGTGGGCACCACCCTCCCCTGTGCTCTGCAGCTGTGCCCCTTCCTCATCCCAGACTGGAAACAGCTCCACTGGGCCTCAGGTCTCCCCAGGGAGTGCAGGCCAGGGTCCAGGCAGAGTGGGGGAGCCGGGGTTCCTGCAGGCATCTCTTAGCTGTGTGACCCTAGGCCAGTTAACCTCCCTGAACCTCCGTGCCTCCATCTGGGAAAGAATGGGGGAAATAATAATGTATATTGAGCTAACGTAGATAAAGATGTGTTGTGAGCTACATGGGACAAAAACCAATGCAAAAAAAGTTGAATCTCACCACTCCCATTAGTGCAAGGAAGCCCCCTGGGTTGCAGGGTGAAGGATTCTGTGGGTGGTGCCCCCCCAATCCCTATGTCATGTCCCTGGCAGTCCCCATGACGTGTGGGTGTCTATGGGAACATGACCCCGATGGGAGTTGCCTGCTGAGCCATTCCCACCCTTACACTGAAGGTGGAGATCCTGGAAATGAAACATGTGGGCACCAGGTAGATGTAGGAGCTGGAAGGGTGTGCACCGTGTGACCACAGATGAGAATCGCTGGTGTGCTGAGAACAGACCAAGGCCTCTGGAAACACAGGGAAGGTTGCTGTGCTTGTGCCTGTGCTGGGCTAGCAGCAGTGTCTTCTACCCTTGCTTCCTGAATTTTAGTTGGTGAGAAGAGGTAGAAAAGAAGTGTGCATGGGAATGACTGCGTCTGTGTCCCTGTGTTTGCAGTAGTTTTGTTGTGAGGCCCTGTGTGCATTTGGGTGTAGGCCATTGTGTTGAGAATGCGTGTTGATTCTGTGTGTGTGTGGGTGTGTGTGTGTGTGTGTAGACACGGGGTGGGGTGGGGGATGCCACTTCTGGGTGTGACATCCCAAAGGCTCCAAAATCCTGAAATCTTAGAGGGCGCAGAGCTGCATACAACCACCAGATGGCACCCGGGTGCAGTCTAAGGGTTGCGGGCCAGGCTCGGCTTTGTGTTCAGCCTCCCCACCTCCCACCCCACCCCTGGTATATGTGGTGCATATGTGTGTATATGTGGGGGTGCGTGTGTATATGTGGGAGTGCAGGAAGGGACTGCCTGACTGCAGGCTGGGCACCTGTGCGTGTATTCAGAGTGGCCGGTCTGGGCATGCCGCATCCTCTTCCTTGCCATGACAGCTGGATGCTGCTCGTGTTCCGTGCCCTGCGAACCCTGGCTTTCTAAGAACATGTGTGCAGACAAGTGTGCACATGTGCTGCAGCAGACCCTATCCAGACTCCCCACTCCCAAACCCTCACCTTTCACTTCTATCAGGCTGTCCACTCCCAACTCTCTGGTACCCCTCGCCACCGCTGGTTCTTCCCTCCCTCCTTCACCCTGGCTGTTCCCTTTGCCAGGAATGGTCTCTCTGCAACCAAACTCTTCCCCATTTTTCAAAGACTTCTATCTAAGAACCCCCTTCTCCAGGAAGCCCATTAGATCTCTCAGCATCAACCTTTTACCCCCATTTTGCTCCTTTTCTGATCACCCATTGCCTAGGACTGTCAGCTCCACACTGTTCATCCACTGCTGGCCTGATGTGGCTCATTCATGAGCCTTCCTCGAGAGGTTGAGTTCTGCAGCGTAGGATGGGGCTGGGCATCCACAGTAACACCAGGTAAAAACCAGATCATTGAGGAGCACATTTCCCCACTGGCCTGCCCCATGGGGTCCAGAGAGCAAGTGCTGAGGACAGACGTGGCTTACACATGGCAAGCAACCCATGAAACAGAGAACAAGTGACTCCCTGGAAATTTGGCAGGCATTGCCACAGCACTGGGGTGCCACGGGGCAGAGGCAGGGGGTCAGGGGAGAAAGAAGTAACATTGAGTATAGTGGCTCCCTGGGTTTTAAAATCCAAAGGTAAGCCATTTGCTTTCTAGGAAGTATTGAAAGGTAGCATTATACCTTGGCTATAGCAAGAAAAACTACAGGTAGACTCTGGAAGAACTGGTCTTTGCCGAGGTGAGGAAAGGCTCTGGTGTGAGCCATGAAAGCTTGTTCCCTTGGAGTTAAAAGGAGCCAGAATCACCAGGCATATGTGCACAGCTTTCTGTATTTTTCATCATGTCTTGCTATCCATGCACTAACCCCATGTTACATGTTGGCAGAGGGTTTTCAGAGACATGCAGACACTCGTGAACCTGAAGACAGGAGCTGTCACCATTCCAGTTTGACAGATGACGGGAATGGCTGCAAGGGGAGGGGAAACGCCCTGGCAGCCCAGCTTGCTGGTGGCCTTGCAGCATCCTGGATTTCATCCCCCTAGGGATGCACATGAAAATCCTTGCCCTTTTTGCAGACTCTAAGAGGAAAGTGTGCCCTCCCTGATCCCATCAATGCCTGTAGCCCCCAGTTCTGCTCCACCTCCTGGAACCCGCTTCCTCTTTGTCCAGAGATGACCAAGTCCATGTTTGCAGGATGTAGAATGTGCTGGCGGGGAGAATTGGAGAATGGCTGTGGAGGCGGGCAGTAAAGTTTGGGTGCCTTGGGAGGCTCTGTCTCTGGAGGGGCAGGAGTCCCCAGGACTGGTGTGCAGAGCTCCTATAAGGATGGGTTTAATTAAAGGATTGTTAGGTTAGGCCAGGCATCATCTCACCAGGGGCTACCTGCACCAGCCCATTCCCCAAAGAAGAACTGCAAGAAAGCAAGAAGTTTCCCTTCACTCATTTTAATTGTTCCACGAAAGACCCTAAATGCAAGACAGCATCATAAGGTGGAAGAGTGGGAGAGAGATGAAGTGGAGAGACGGGAAGGGAGAGGGTAGAACAGAGGGCAAGACCAGCAGCCAAGAGCTGGGCCCTGGCCACAGCCAGCCTCTCTGTGAGCCTTGGGTGTTGGGGGTGGGGTGGGGGACACAGGCTCCCCTAAGAGATGGCTGCATGGCCTTAGAGACCTCAGTTGCAGCAACCAGCACATGGTAGATGCTCAGTAGACATTAAAATGAACTGAGTGCTTTGGGGTGGAGTGGGGCAGACTTTCTTATGGGTGGAGTGGCAGCCTGGGGAATTCAGTGGAGGAATCCTTTGGAGTGGCTGAAGGCCTGGGAGGCTTTGGGGGAGGAAGCTGCAGGTTGGGAACCCCACCTCAAGAACCTTTTGAGCAGGTGTCCTGCTGCTCTAGGCTGAAGGGAGAATGGAAACAGGCCCCAGGGAGGCTGGGGACCCCTGATACAGAAAGGCACAGCCCACCCTGAGACTGAGGTCTCTCCAGTCTCCTGGGCCTCTCCTGCACACCTTGGCACTCCCAAAACCACCCACCTACCCACCCACCTCAGTGCTGAGGTGGCTGAATGGGCTCTGAGGCTCCCAGTACATGCCTGGCCCCCGGAGCCCCCAGGAGTTCTGTCCCAGTTCCTGGAGTGGCAGCTGGGTAGGTTACATACACTTAATTACTAGTAATTAAAAAACTGATTACTCCAAATGGTGCCCTCCTGGGGAGAACCGTGCTGTGCCTGTCCCGCTGGTCTGCCACAGAGGCCATTTCTGGAGTGTGGAGCAGGGACCAGCCTGCAGCCTCCTTCTACGTCTGCTGGCGGATGAGGGCTCCCTATGTCAAGAACAGTGCCTGCCCCCATCCCCTCCAACTGGCCTGCCCCAATGTCTAGTGCAGCCGCATTCCAGCATCACTTTAGTGGATGAGTCACTCGTCCCCGCCAACGTGCATATCCCTTGGGAGGGAACACACCCAGAATGCTATAGGTCACAGGGAAGGAGCCTCTGTAGGGAGCCCAGGGGGAAAAAAGAGCTTTAGGCCCCAGGGGAGAGGTGGGGAATGAATGCAGAGTGTGACAGAGGCAGGGCAGGTTTGCCAGTTGCAGAGCTGGTATCCTAGAATTGACTTGTTTTAGTCATTCTGCAACTAGGGTTCAGCAAGCACCTAGTACATACCAGATATGGATGGACCACCTAGTCGGGTTCTTTGTGTGGATGAAGACACGCCGGGAGGTGGGGTGCTGGTGCATGAGCCATGGTCAGTTAGTAAAGTGCTGCTGGAACCAGGACAGAGAAGAAGGGGGTGCCCAGTTAAATGGGCAGTTGGAGGAAGCATCGCAGAGGAGGGGTTACTGAGGGTGAGGATCGGGATTGGAGCCAGTGTTGGGGAGGAGTAGGTGGAAGGGTTTTGGGCAATGGGAGCTGCTTGTGCAGAAGCCCTGGGGGATTGGCAGAGCCTGGCAGGAGGAAGGAAGCCTGGGGCAGCTGTGAGGGCAGCATGTCTCATGCTACCGCTGGGCTGAGGAAGTCAGTGGCCCCACGATCCCATTCCAGGGTGTCTGTCTTCTAGCAGCATTGGGGAGTGGTGGATGAGGTATCTTTGGTGGATCCAGAGAAGGGACTGGCTGACCCGAGCCTCTGAGAACAGGGAGGAGGGAAAGAAGGGGAGTGGAAGAGTGAGGGCTCATATGCCAAGGCTGACGGGAGTGGGACAGTGGGTGGGTCTGGGAGGTGCCTTGGAGAGGGGGACTCCTGGACCTGCTGATGGAGGGTGTTGGAGGCAAAAGGCCCAAGCTCACAAGAGCGAAGTCTGAACAGACAATGGCCAATACCTCAGAGGACCCTGAGGGTGGGAAGTCTGTCTGTAGGCTTGACCAGGAAGAGAACAGGGAGCCCCAGAGCACGGAGGAGGGGTGCACAGGGAGTCTCCAAGGTCTCCCTGCCACCCCCCACCCCACGCCCAAGTGGGTTGGTGACAGTGGCCACGAAGGGAAGATTCATCCGAGGCCCTTGTGTGGGAGATGCTGACATGCAGCCGTGCCCCTCCATCAGCGGAACGCTGGGCCAATTATTCATTTATTACTAAGGGGTTTGCAGGCCCATCCCCTACCCCTACACTTGGCTCTCTGTGCCTGAGTCTGCTTTTATTCTGGAAAGTGTCCCAGAGAGGCCCTGCCTCACAGCCACTCAGGTCCCTGCCTGCCTCTCTAGTTCAGGGCAGGCCGTCACCTGCATGAAGGACCCAGGGCGGCTGCACACCCTCTGCTGGAGGTTCCTCCGAAGCTCTGCCCCTCACTTCTCTCTCTCCTGAGAACATGTCTGGGGGCATCAAGCCAGCCCCACACCTGTACCTGGGCACCCTGGCAGGAGGAGCCAAGCAGAGGGGTGCCAAGTCCAGGGTACCCAAGGACTTGTGTACACAAGGGGCAAGTCCCACACTACACAGGGGGTTGCAGCAGGTGAGAGGCCAGAAGCCCGCTGCAGGGAGGAGGAGGACGGGCTTGGCTTGGCCCTGCTGGCCTGGCTGCTGTGGTCTGTGTCCTTGGATTAAGGCTCAATCCAAGATGGCCTTCCCAGAGGGCTCCCCTTTATTTTCTTCTTCTTTGAGAGATACCTCCCATGTTCCCAGCTCAGAAGGGGCCAACCAGGTGGCTCAGTTCCCACCCTGAGAAACACAAGCAGGTGGTTATGGGTGGGCCCGGTGCCTGAGGTCAGCAGCTGACCCTCCTCCAGGCCTGGCCTCTGGTCTCCTGCCCACCTGGCCCTGTGCCCTGCATCCCCGGTTCCGTCTCTGCCTCTGTCTACCTCTGCATTTTGCTCTTCTCTCTAAACAGCCTTTTGGAAAAAGCACAGAGATCAGTTACTATTTGACCTCTCTTAGCCACAATTTCCCCACCTGCTAAGCAGGGTCAAATGCCCTTCACCTGGTGAGGTGAGGCTCAGGAGCTACACGCACACGCTAGGCCCCTGAAGAGCCTCCTGGGACAGAGCACTCCCAGCTCACCCAGAAAGAAGGGCTTCTTTGGTCCCTTCCTTTTTTGCCCACTGAAGCCTTCCTCCCTCCAGCCAGGGATGTGAATGCACCCCGGGTCCTGTCCATCCCACATCACATCAGGCACTTCCAGGCACGGACCATCTGCTCCACAACCCTGCTTCTCTATGACACAGCCTCTGGGGCCAGGGGCTCAAGTGGGATCTCCCATTTTCTATCTGCCTGGATTTGGAGAGCAAAGGACAGGACCAGGGCCTTGAAAGTCTTGGAGGAGTGAGGTGGGTGGGACAGTGGGGGGATGGGAGCAAAATTCCCTCCTCCTGGTCTTGGCTTTTGTGGTTTCTATCCTCCAAAACAACAACAACCACAACAAAACCCATCGGGGGTCATTCCTGGTCTCCTCACTCCTCCATTACTTTCTCACTCCTCCTTTCCTCCTTATCTTCCAGGAGCTTTTATTATCACACACTCCCCAAGGCAAGGCCCAGCCCATCCTCTGATTCTGGGAGAGGGGAGAGGAAGAAGCAGTCACTCAAGGCCACCTGGGGGTGCTTAGAGACTCCCCCAGGGGAGCTGCACTGGGGGAGTCTCTCTCCCCTCTCTCATGCCTCCAGGGGGTTTGGGAGAGGCTGCAGGCTGATCAAACTGGCCCCTGACCTTGCCTGCTTTGCTGATGAATGCAACTCTCCAAAGGTGGAATGAGCTGGAGACCGCAGGGTGCAAAGGCGCATCCATGGGGCCTGGAGAGAGCCCTGGGAAAAGTCAGGGATGAAGCAGGGGGAGGTGCTGAACACGGTTTGAGGGTAACTCACACTTCATGGAAACAGTGTTCAGAAACTCAGATAGCACAGGTGGTTTCGGCAGTTCCCAGTCTTCTGAGGTGGGCCCTGCCCTCCCAACCTGAACTCGCATCAAGGATAGCCACCAGGACGTCCCTCCTATCTGAGGGTATCTGTTTAGGCTCTCAAAGAAGGGGGACAAGTTGGTGGGAGAAACTGGAAACTTCCTTGTCCAAGTCAGAGGCCCTGGAGGGGCCTATCAGCCTGGAGATGCGATGCCTTCCCTACCGTGGCTGGGTTCTTTCTGTAATGGGTTTAGGGAGGAAGGAGGGAACCAGGAGATGACACAATAGGCTTAAATTAAAGCAGGACAGATTATGGCAGGCCTAAAGAATCATTTCTTTTTTTTTATTCAGAAGGCAATGGAAAAGACACACTCATTTACTCCAAAGTACTTATTGTGCATGAAGGACAGGCAGCCCCTGTGCCAAGCGCTAGAGTGTATTTGAATAAGATGCAGGCTCTACCTGTAAACCAATAATGCAGGTGAGCTAAGACCCAGACAGCAGCGTGGGCTAGCCCATCGGAACCACAGAGCTGTGAGTGGCCGAGGATGTGCTCTAGGGTGGCTGGTGCAGTTGATTCCTGAAGGACAAACAGGAGTTTTCCAGCAGCACGAGGCTGAGAAGGGCATTCGGGCAGCAGGACAGCAGGTGCAAAGGCTCAGAGACAGAAGACCTGTGGTAAGTGGAGTGGAGGGTGAGGGGCTGCACTGAAAAGGGGAACCAGCCAGAGTTCACAGGGCAAGGGATGGGTGAGGGGAGAGGCAAGTGGTGGCCCCTTGATCATGTGTGACGTGACTGGGTTTGCTTTTTAGTAAACACTCTGGCAGCCTCCAGGAGGAGGAGAGATAAGCAGGCAAGGAGGACCCGAAGCAGGCTGTGGCAGTGCAATTTGGGAGAGGGACATGCCTGGGACATCTAGAGGAGCAAGAATCCATAGAACTGTATGTCCAGTGAGGTGGATGAGGGGCCTTCAGCAACCAGGGACAGGCACAGGATGGGAACAGAGCCCCATTCTCCCCTGACAAATGCAGACACTTCAGCAAACTGCCTGCAGCACACAGCTTAATGTATCACGACTGAGACTTTCTACGTGAACGTGACTTGACTATCTAGAACATTCTAGTCCAGGAAGCAAAAGATGCAAATAACTTTGTTCCAAGAACTTCCTGAAAATCCAAATTTCTGAGCAATAGACCACGCGTGCTCCTCTTCTTAGGACAACAGCTCACTCACCCGGACAAATCTGCTGGCCTCTGAATGGCTGTTTACTCATCCTCACCTGCTCAAACCCTGGCCTTGCTCTGTCTACCAGTTTCTAAAGGATTATGTCATGGAGCCTGTCCAATCCCAATCAATACTGCACATTGCAGGACCCACCTTCAAGCAGACCCCTAACCTCCCCTTTCTGAAACTTCCCGAGGCCACCAAGGTGGGGGTGCTCTCTCTTACTGAGCTAGGCAATCTGAACTTGGCTTTGCTGATCAGTGGATTATTCTGCTGTTCTCTTTGGGAAATGAGGCTAAAATCAGATGACGTCGCAAGGGTTCCTTTATCTCTCCGAGTCTAGCAGGCTCCAAATGTCTGATTCTGGGACTATAGGCTTCTCTCACCTAAGACCCCAGGATTCTTGGATCCCCAGTTGCAGGGCTCATGGTGCATCTGGCCTGAAGTCCTGAGGGTCACCAAGAGGAGAGGGCATGGTCAGGATTCCACATCAGCAGGGGAGCAGGCCTGGAGCTCTGGCCTGGGCCAGTCTTGGGTCTCCAGGGAGCCCCTACTCAGAGAGCTTCTCATATTGCCTTCAAGGTGACCCAAGTCTCCCTGTCGGTCACATCCCTACCTACCTCCCCCCTTCTTCTTTCAGGGTTTTATTTTTGGCCAGGTAATTAGTATAGCTCTTCTCATTAATATTATATTTAAAAACGCAAAGGTGCTGGTGGGGGAGAGAGGGGGCTGGAAGGGAGGGGCTTGCACATGCCAGTAATTGTCTTGACAGCCAGAGATCCTGGTGCAATGACAGTCTAGTTTAAGTGGCCCAATTAGCATAAGAAACGACTCGCCAAAAGTTCTGAAGGCATCGTGTTGATTAATGCAATTTATCTTGCATACCAGCAGCAGACAGCTGAATCGCTGCTAATGATTATTATATACATTTATACACATTATGTACATGTGGCCTCCTCTCCAAGAAAGGATGCCTCTCCCCTCTCCTCCTGCCTGCCTGCTCAGGCCCACGGGCCCAACATATACCAGAATGACTCTACCTGCCCTGAACCTCCTGCCCAGGTTTCCCATTGGTCATCTGAGTCCTCAACTCTAATTGCCAGGTTGCCTTTGATATGAAGGGGCTGGTTTTACGCCGATATTATATTCAGTCTTGAGCCACTGTCCAGAAACACAATTTTCAGCCTTCTTTTTTCTTTTCTTTTTCTTTCTTTCTTTTTTTTTTTTTTTTTTTTTTTTTGAGACAGGGTCTCACTCTATTGCCCAGCCTGGAGTGCAGTGTTGCGATCTCGGCTCACTGCAGCCTCCACCTCCCAGGTTCAAGCAATTCTCCTGCCTCAGCCTCCCGAGTAGCTGGGACCACAGTTGCATGCCACCACGCCCTGCTAATGTTTTTTGTATTTTTAGTAGAGACAGGATTTTGCCATGTTAGCGAGGATGGTCTCAAACTCCTGGGGCCTCAAGTGATCTGCCCGCCTCAGTCTCCCAAAGTGCTGGGATCACAGGCGTGAGCCACCATGGAACCTGGCCCAGAAACACAGCTTTCAAGAATATTTTTCACTACTCAGGGGAAGCAGCTCTAGGCAGCCAAGGGAGTGGCCAGCAGATGAAGTTAGCATAGTGAAGTCTGTCTGGGTACATGGGTCTCTAAATGTTCGGTCCACAATCACAGTTTAAATGAGGAATACATGTAATGTAGTGCTGCCAACATCCTCCTCCCTTCCATCTTAAACATCTTATTATTCTGAAAACTGGGAATTTTTATCCTGGGTGTGCAAGGGCAGAAGCCCAGACCACACCTTTGCAGGTGTCCCTCCTTCTGGGCAAGGCTAGGAGAAGAACATCAGTGTAAGCCACCAAGCAAGGGGACCATGATGGCTGTCAGTTCATGCTGGCACAGCCATGAGAGCTTACACACACTACCACATTTGTCCTCAATGTTACCTCCTCCCCATCCTGCAGAAGAGAAATGTATCACTGCCTGTTGTGGCTCATGCCTGTAATCTCGACACTTTGGGAGGGTGAGGCGGGAGGATCACTTGAGCCCGGGGAATTCAAGACCAGCCTGGGCAACATAGTGAGACCCAGTCTCTATAAAAAATAATTAGCCAGGCTGGAGGATCCCTTGAGGCCAGGAGTTCGAGACTGCAGTGAGCTATGATTGCACCATGGCACTCCAACCTGAGCCACGGAGTGAGACCCTGCCTCTAAAAAAAAAATTAAAAAAAAAAAATTTTAAGTATCTGCTTTGGAGTCCAGGCAGCCTGGCCCTAGAGCTGGTGTTCCATTCATCACTATTCTCAGCCACCAATTAGGTCAGAATCTGGAGGTCAGCATTGGAAGCAGAGGATGAAAGCTGCCACTTGGAGGTGGATGGGGGAATTTAGGTAGGAAAGGCTCCCAGGTGAAGATGCCAGGACTCAGCTGAGAGGAGTCAGCTGGGAATCTGGGGAAAGACAGACACCAAGGTGCAGAGTGGGACGGGGTGGAAGAGCGCCTTGCCATTGGTGCCTGAATGCACCAGAGGCTGGGGGAACAAGAACCCTTTCTTGGCTGGGCGCGGTGGCTCATGCCTGTAATCCCAGCACTTTGGGAGGCCAAGGTGGGCAGATCAGGAGGTCAGGAGATCGAGACCATCCTGGCTAACATGGTGAAACCCTGTCTCTACTAAAAATACAAAAAATTAGCTGGGCGTGATGGCACGTGCCTGCAGTCCCAGCTACTTGGGAGGCTGAGGCAGGAGAATCGCTTGAACCCGGGAGGCGGAGGTTGCAGTGAGCCGAGATTGCGCCACTGCACTCCAGCCTGGGTGACAGACTGAGACTCCATCTCAAAAAAAAAAAAAAAAAAAAAAA